>NC_056725.1:1740903354-1741095854 GCF_019279795.1 Protopterus annectens | reverse complement strand
TCCCATTTACTCCCAAGCATTCTTAATTAACTTGCTTAAAATCCCACAGTAGGCAAATGAGAGCTGTGGAATCAAACCCTCTGCCATAGGAACTACAGTTCACAGCCTTAGCCCTCTGCACCAGCTCCCAGACTAAAAAGTTATATTTGTATCAAAATTATATCATCTCAGATGGGACTCAAACCCACAATGCCTTATCTATTAGGCCACTGGTACCTAAATAACCCATTATCCATAAACAAACAATATCAACAAGTAGTTAACATGAAACATACATTTATTTACTTAAAATACATATGCTAAAGAATTTATTTTCTAAGTAAATATTCAAACAGTGAAAGGCTTGCTCCAGAAAGTAAAGATATTCATAAAGATAACTAATGATCAAAAAAATCTCTTTAAGATTTAAACTGGAATCTGTGTGCGTCTGTTTAAAAATACACTTTGCAATCTCTGTCTCTGGCTTTTATGTCCAACTTAAAAGAAGTAAGTTTTTGCCCAAATGATATCTTTCAGCAGTAACCATTAACTTAAGTCAGACTCATAGATTCATGGACTGTTACTAGGGTAACAACCTAAAGAGCCTTTCTAAGCCTAGCCAAATTCTCTCAAAAGAATAATGATATCCTGCATCTAGATAGGGCATTGAGGGCCGGGCATTTATAAGGCACCTCTGTCCATAAGGGACATGGGAGAGTTCCTATTTACAAATTCCCAAACACGAATCTTTCTGGCTTTAGTTTGAATGTGCAAAGCCCCTTTCCTGTTTTCAATGTGATATGCCCAAGGGAGATCAATAAGATTTAGCAAGCCTGACTCTAAATAAGAAAGTCATCAAATAAACAGGTGCAGCAACCTTAACACAGTAGAGTTTGCAATACTGCTCACATTTGTGAAGCAAACTTTCGCAGAGAAAATGCAGCTACATTTGACTTTTCACATTTCTCTTTGACATTTACACATTTGCTGAAAAGAGAAATACAATGCAACTTATTTTACCTCTGTCTGTAAGCATGCTACCCACATATTTGTCAATTTGATAGGTGCAACACAGATAGCTTATCTTTCATGAATTTCCTTTAGAAAATCAGATAACCTTCTCATAGCTTATTACCATGTCTCTCTCACATACTTCTCTTTTTTGAAGGCATAAGCAAATTATGTTGAGAGACCCTCAAGGATTGAAGCTTAATGTAAAAAATACATTTCAAGTCAGACTCACTCAACTTGTCTGTTTGGAAAGACCCTTTGAGGTCTTGTTAACTTTTGCCAGTTTTATTTGTCATCTCTTTGCCCTGGTAGCTAGAGTTGTCAGTTTGTTATTGTTTGTTAGGCCTTTCTGTCTACATTGTGTTTTGCCAGCTGGGTTATGTACCCTTGCTTTATCTCTAGTCTTAACAACATTTTGACACTGTCCATAATCTTTGCTGCATACTTGTATATCTTTTGCAAAGCTTGTTCAATAAAAACATTATATTAGCATAATTTGTGTGTGGTTTATGCATAATATTGACTGTAAAGGAATATTATGAGCTATGGCTAGAACTGCCTGATGATAGACCATTGGAACTACCGTTGCTGCAGTACTTCTCCCTCTAACCCATTTTAGGAGCGCACTTTCTCTGCAGTAACCCCTTTTTTCTAGTAGGTAGATTGTCTTTGCTGTTGAAGATAAGTCCCAGTTAGTTATGTTCTTCAAGTTTTTAAACTGGGATCTGAGAACTATCCATGCTTTAACTATCTTTTCGTGAGTCTTCTGAAGTCTCCTTCCAGCGGAAGTCCACCATTTTTCAACAACTCTATCTCAGATTTAGACTTTTTAGATGAAGTCCAGTGGTGCTGCGGTAGCGTTGTCATCTCACAGCAAGACGTTGTCGCGTTTGATTCTCAGCTAGAGTGTCTTCTTTGTGGAGGCATGCGTAAATGGGCGTGCCTTCGTTGAAGGTTGTGCGTCAGGGCTGGTAACTCAGCATGTAAAAATCCACTACCAAACATTAGTGGATCGGAGTTCCGCTGTGGCGACCCCTAACCGGGATAAGCCGAAAGACACAAACAGATGAAGTTCAGCACCCTAAGCCAGCTGTGGCTCCAGTACAGGGTTTTCAATACCACTAATAACTTTCTCTGGGTTGGCCACATTACCAGCCTCTAATGCAGGGAATGACCTTGTCTGGGTCTCACCCCAGCTACCTTTCTCATGTGATTACTTCACAGCCTGGTTGCATGTAAGTACATGCACAAAGACTACTGTGTTATCCCAGCTATTCCCTATTAAAACATCAGCTGAGACATCATCAAACAATGCCACATGTTTGTCTCCCTGCTCCCGTTCATAAATAAATCAAACCTTGGCTAATGGCCCTTAAAGAGATGTCTTTCCCTTGGCACATAGCAGAGTAGACCATCCAAAAATACAATACTTCTTTCCAACAACTGCAAGATTAACAATATCTAATGCAGTACTCCTCTTAACAATGACTTTTCTATCCCTTACCAAGATAAGGGACAGGCCCATATGATAACTGGAAGCATTTAAAGATTCAAGACAATATACCAGAATGGTGTTGCTACTTTTCTTTGCTCCATCACATGGCTTTTGTTGTTGTGGACATTTGAACTTAACATGCTCCATTTAGTTACAAGGAGTGTTATCAAACAGACTAATAAAGTCTGGTGATAGCCTCTTAAAAACAGGCATTTTCAATGATTAAAGTGTAAACCACTGTATTAGTTGGACCTCATGAAGCTCAGATGAAAGTGTTTTTTTTTTTTTTAATATAGCTCTATAGTTGTAGCTCATAGTTAATTGTCATGTTTTGGTTGTTAGAAGTTGTTACAAGTTAAAAATTAAAATAAAACGTTTTAACTATGAATAAGGTTCCACAGGCTGCTAAGCTGGTAAACCCTAACAGGTCTGTCAGGAATATTCAAATAAGGGACTTACCTCTAAGCTTTGGGATTGGCTCCTTGTTTGTCCATCTCACAGATTCTCCTCCAGTGAACTCCCATGGACCCTCTCACCAGTGCCTGTAACTGCCTTTAAATAACTGACCTGCTGAATGTAATGTATTAGAATAAGAACACTCACCCATCTACCTGCTTAACTGAATAAATTACTGGAAACTTTAATAAGGTGTCTTTATTCATCCCACAGAGAGAGTATCAGAGAAAGAAAGTCTCCTAGATCTGCTAGCTAAAGTGATTTTATCTGGACTAAAGCATTATAAATGTAGTGACTTGACATTTGTTCACCCACCCATGACAGTAAGTGCTTATTTCTCCAATATCATCACTAACATTATCATTTGCCTTTATTTTATGCTATCTGAATTTCTTTCTGTGATCATTTTTAAAATTCACCCATAGCGTTAATACCATAAATCACACTATTTAGATGTCAACTTGGAAATAATGGCAGATGTTTTAGTGTCCAGTATCTATAGGAAGGACTTTTTTTCAAACTTATATTTCACTTTAGCAGCAATCACCCGATATATGTCAAGAGGAATTTAGTCAAAGGGCAGAGTATTAGGGCAGCTCATATGACATCTGATGACGAGCTTCTCAAATACGAACTTGAACTGATGTCCAACATGTTTATTGACAGAGGTTACCCTGCAGATGTGATCACCAAACTTAAATTTGAAGTGACTGACAAAAGGGTTACACACTATCAATGTGTTTTGGGGAACCCCCATTTGTAGGCCAATATAGGAAAGAACTTGACTTCCCCCAAGACAAATTTTCCCTTGGGATGACTATTAAACATGATGGGCTCAGTAATATGGTGAAGGAAATTATTCACAACAATTGGCCCATTCTCAGGTTGGCTAAGGACTTACACCAGCACTTAGGTGACAAGCCCACATTTGTTTACAAAGAACATAGCAACCTTAAGGAAGTGATGGAAAAGCATCAATTAACACAGAAGTCAGGTACAAAGACATGTGGAAGGTGCAATTATTGCCAATATATATTTTAGGGAGTGACACAGCTACCTTACAGAATTTCAGTCAAACTACTGTTACTTTGAAAGGGGGAGGCTGTAACTCCCAGGTACTGGTTTACATTGCAGTTTGTGACCTATGTAAGGATTTTTATGTAGGTAAAACAGAGAAGAAACTGATCAGGAGAATTTATGAACACCTTTACGACATAAAGAAGGGTAGTTTGAACAACACCTTATATAAGCATTACAAATATAATAAAAAATCGAACAGACCACAGCTGAAGAGTATATAGTTGAAACCAACATTGTTTAATACACAAAGTAAGTGCTTTCACGATCTGTAACTTACCGCTTCTTCAGACTTTTATACATTCAAATGAAATAATCATAGCATTTAAATATACCATTAATCCCTGATAGTTTATCTGCCTGCAACAACAAAGTCCATTTTTGTTCTGCTGCTTCAGTCTTGTTCTTAATGTCACCGCCCCTGATTAATGGTGCAGTATCACTTAAGCCCTTCCTTAAAGCCAAACCACTTAAACACTAAGCTTTCTGAAAGATATTTATTGCTATTCAGCTTAGTTTGTTTTTTATAACTTTGCTGTTTTATTAGTTTTTAGGGTTTCAAATGTTTTGACAGAATTTATTTACTGTGTTTTTAAGTGCTTAATTGATTAATAGACTTGACTGATTTACTTTAATTGTTGATTTGATGAGATACTATTTAAATGCTATGATTATTTCATTTGAATGTATAAGTCTGAAGAAGCGGTAAGTTACAGATCATGAAAGCACTTACTTTGTGCATTAAACAATGTTGGTTTCAACTATATACTCTTCAGCTGTGGTCTGTTCGATTTTTTATTATATTTGTGGGACTTTGAGGTGAAGACCAAGCGTCTACCCAGTTACAGAACAGTTTATTCTCTATACCTTATATAAGCATTCCCTGTCTTGTGTGGGTTTTAAAAACATTTTGTTTGGCATCCTTGACATTATCCCCAAAGATGCTGGGGGGGGGGGGGGGGCTGGGAGAACTTGTTGGAGTATAGGGAGCTCCTTTGGCAGTTGTGACTAGATACCACAATTCAGCCTGGTCTTAATTAATTTGTTTCTCTACAACCCGTCCGGAAGCTAAGAGCAGGCAAATTATAAGGCAGGTTCAACATTTACTATTAACTACCATTTTTACTGGGTATTACCTTGGTTACTAAGCAACTTATTAGTTTCAGAATTTCTTAGATTATATGTTCGTGAGCACCTGAATTTTGTTTTGTTTTTTAAATTGCACAGTACTTGTTGCAGCATTTAATTACTTTATTGTGGATTAGATTGAGAGCTGCGGTGATGGTGCTGCGGTAGCGTTGTCGCCTCACATTAAGACGTTGTCCTGTTCGATTCTCAGCTAAAGCGTCTTCTGTGTGGAGACATGCGTGAATGGGCGTACCTTCGTTGAAGGTTGTGCGTCAGGCCTGGCAAGTCGGTATGTAAAAATCTACTGCCAATCATTAGCGGACCGGAGTTCTGCTGTGGCAACCCCTAACTGGGAAAAGCCGAAAGATACAACAACATTGTGGATTAGATTGACTATTTATTGATTTTATATAGTTTTATAAGTAGGAGGTCAACTATTTATTCCATTTTATTGCAGACTGCATTATACTTTAATTTAAGTTAAGGAATAGCAATTAGCAACCATTCTTTGGAACCAACCCAATGATTTGTATTAATTGTATGAGTGACCTATTTAAACAGAAACTGACTGGTTTCAGACTAGTTCTGATGAAGTTCTGGGATGAACGAAAGTGCTTAACTCTGTTTTTTATTTTTTACTTTTGATATTTTATTAAAGTATTCAAACTTTGTATTTTTTGCTTGAATCGGTTGCTTGTTTCTGCCAACTACAACACTTTTTGGATTACTTGTATGGTTCTTGTGTCGGATTGTGGTGCACTTTTTCTGATTACTCTTACAAGTAGAAAATAACCTAGTTGAAAAAATCTGTCTAGTAACAAGATGGCTAAAATCCATATGTGAAGAAATGTAATTACAGGCTGTGCAGCTGTGGCAAGGATAAGTGCCCTCCCTGCCACTTACCACACCATTAGGAATTGCCCCACATGAGGGGCCATGATATAACATCCTTTTTAATGAAAATTTTTAAAAATAAAACTGGGTCGTTTCCCAACCACTCTTGTGATCCTGTCATCCGCTAATAGGATGGGCCAATTCCCTCTTACAACTTCGCAAAACTGCTGAACATTACTAGAATAAGTGAAATCATCTTTGGGGAACTATTTGTAAACTTACATGTGACAGAAGAAACACTCCTGCTGTAATTTGAAAAATAAGGTGCCCCTCTATCATTCCTATGATTATAGACATCTTTAAAGGACACACTTTTTTTGGTAATATGAATAACCTCTTCCCACATAATTATTGCATATAGAGGTCATAGCCTTAGAAAAGAATGATCATCAGTTGATAATCTAGAGACCCACAGGGATTGCCCCTTAACTATATTGGAGAAAATATGAGGGGGGGTGCATGTTGGTGCAATGCAGTAGCCCATTCTTCCAACCAGGTTTCCTAAGCATTCTGGTATCTAGGCATTTACTATTGTTCTTGATGACTGTTATGTCCAAAAAAATCAATAGATACCGTAGAGTAATTCAATGTGAACCTTAGAAAACACAAAGTAGATTCTAAATATTCTGTGAATCATAAAAGACTCTGGGCATCGCCTTCCCATAGAAGAATGATGTTATATGTCGAGAGGACAAATTGTTGTTATAATCTACATCTTCCTCCCATTGTACCAGCACATGATTAGCATAACTGTTATGTATGGATCTTATGTCATGTTATGTCATGGTACCTCTTGTGGGGTAATTCCTAATGGAGTGATATATGGCATGGAGGGTAGTTATCCTTGCCACAGCTGCAGAACCTGTAATTACATTTCTTCAGATATAGATTTTAGCCAGGAGAAGGTGGAACTTAAGTGGATCATAGCACTCAAAGCACATAGGATGCCTAGTCTTAATCACAGTTTACCCCTCAAACCTGTTTTGAAGGGGAGGCAACCATTTTTTAAATGATTTTCATTGGTTCATTTTTATTGCTGTAATTTTATTGGTTGTTGTATGTATATTTAGATTGAGTGTATGTTTAATGTTTTATTTGGTCTGATGAAGCGGTAGCTGCATGAATGCGCTCACCACTAAACTTTTCTTTTTATTTTATTTATTGCTGTGGTGGTTGATCTGCATTTGTTTTTATCTTTGCTTTTTTTCTGTGGTGGGTCACCCTTTAGCCGTGAGGTGTTCAATTTTGTTTTTTTCTTTTTTTTCAAACAAACAGTGTTCAATTTTATCATAATTCAAACTATCCATATTATTCCATTTTTATATAGCATGAATTACCTCAGCTGTGGGAAGAGTTAGAATCCTTACCCATTGCCCTAATCAGTTTAATGTCGGTTACATGCCCTTTCAAATACCCAAATAAAGCTATCAAAGTCATTCCTGTTTTTATACTGAGGACAGCATTTGGTATTGACCTTGGCATCAAGGGCTCACCTTCCCACATACTCAGATATCTGTGATGAAGGACCCATATTTCCTACTCATGTTGTAACTGCTTTTTTCAATTTCTTGTTTCTTCTACCTTTCAGTGACTTTGTCCTCTTTTTGTTCTGTCTCTGACTTTGAACCTCAAGCCGCTTCATTTTCAAGCTCCAGGTATTTCAGCTGTAGCCCCACTCTCCTTATTTCTATCTGGGTTCTAACACCATCTGGGGATTAATTGATTTACTTTTCTGCATGCTCTGTGCCTGCAAGCCACCCAAGCCTGTTATCATGTCCACCTTAGACATACCATCGTAAAAAAAAAAAAAAACTGATTTGCTGTTGTGGTTTTAGTCAGTTGAGACACTAACATTTTTCTATACTCCGCAAACTTCATTTTGTCAGTTTTCCTACTACTCTAACCAGAAAAATAAAATAATTGTGGTGTAGATAAACTGCTGCATGTATAACTTGTTATAAGAGTATACCATACCTCTCAACCTTTTAGTGCAAGAAATCTGGATAAAGCCTGACAGAATAGGGAGACAAAGGCCCCAAAATAGGGACATGTTTTAAATATTGCTCTTATAAACTTAGAATGTTGCTAGAGTAACAGGGTTTGTTTTAACATACATTTTCTGAAGGATATGAAGTCTGATGCTCAAACGTATGTCATTATTTAGTGACTTCAATTCTCAGATCATCCCAGTGATTAGCCAGAAAACAACACATTTTATGGGAACAGGCCAAAAATATGAGCCAAAAATCTGGACAGTTGAGAGGTATGGAGTATACACACTTTTGGGTGAGTGAATCTCTGACAGATTACAGAAGTCACATTTACAAAATTCAGATAATGCCTATCAAATAATAAGTGAAGAACAGTAGTATCTTCCTGAAGAACAGTGGTATCTTCCTGAAGAACAGTAGTATCTTCCTGAAGAACAGCGGTATCTTCCTGAAGAACAGTGGTATCTTCCTGAAGAACAGCGGTGTCTTCCTGCTGCTCTGGCGCCAGTTCTAACACCTGATGGACAGTGGCTATGGCTTTTAACTCCTATTGTCAACATTTGAAAGTACATCGGAATCAGCAGGACAGGGATTGAGTTCTGCTACTAGAATCTGGTAAACCACAAAGGGGCATTGGCCTTATGGTTATATGGTAAATGTGCACTGCTCTGTTGAGTCACAGCCAAGTATGTAACACCCAGATAAATCCCATACTACCTAACAGCAGATCACAATTATGAAGATCAGTGTGGCTCCTCATGATTTTGCCTGTCTCATATCAAACCATGTGCCTTTGAGTGTAACCTTGCCTGCAGTAATTGAAACTTCCAGAATAATTTTGCATACCCTGCCACATTCAACACATACACATTTTTGCATACATTGCACTACTTTAGAATGAGGTAAATGGTGACTTTACAGCACTGACACAGTCTCCTTCCCAAGGTGATTTAAGGTTCATATACACCATTTATTCAAAACTAACAAAAATGCATATTACTGTTTACATTTAAAATAAGCCAGACTTGGAATGTTTAAATGGCAGCAGTCAGAGTAAAGCTGTCACCGTTCCAATGGCAGATGTCAAACAGTTTTGTAAAGATGTAAACTGCATAATACCTTACAAATGTATACACTTTAGGTGATGCCATTAAGATCATCTTATGACTGATATATATACTTCCCTCAGCCTCTGTTATTTCCCTAGATAGTCACTTGGAAACCTTTCCTTATTGAGTCAACAAAATAATCTTTATAATGCTTGATAATCTTAATTGGGGTGGTCTCCTGAAAAATAAACTCATTCAATACAGATCTGTGGTCACTCACAAGTTGTTTCCTGACCCATTCTTTCAAACTGTACTACAAGTAGTGATTCCCTCTTTGAGATAATTCTTGTGACTATGTCAGATAAGTGCCTTACGGACTCCATATGTTGCAGTCTCATTAGTGACCATCGTATGATTTTTTTTTATCTTATTTCCATTAAAAATTATTTTTGTCAAGCCATACTTCTAGAAGGTCTAGACTTGTCATACCTTTATAGTCTGAAAATGTTAAAGAAACTTACACTTATAGGTCTAGATTCCATTTTGGGAAGTAGATGTCCATGGCTGACTAAAGATCATAAACAGCTACATGCTTTTAAGATGGGAAAGGGAGCTGTGGAAAGCATTTTCATGTTATAATTCTTTTCTTACTGTTAGAAAACAAGTTAAAAGTAAGCGCTTTACTGTTGTAGAAGTAGACAAAATAGTTGTTTGGATCTTATAAATGATACTGGGCTGAGATTAATTCTGAAGAGCCACTCTAAAGGATTCCTGCCAACTTGTCTTGTTGCAAGGGAGTCTGTCTATTCTTAACAAGTAAGAGGTCTACTTCTAAATTTCAAACTGCCAAAACCTCAAATTGCTTATGGTTGAGACCATAGGATCAAAGTTTTGAAACTTCGAAATTTAAATAAAAAAAATATATATATAAAAACAAAAAATCTTTTTTTTTTTATGTTTTTGCAGAGGGGTGAGTCCCCCTGCACCCCCACACCCCTTGCTAATTAAATATGCCAATTCTGAGATCGCACCACAGCAAGGAAAATGGTAAACAGACTGTTGTGCGCTGTACAGTGATCTACCTTTAAATGTTCTGAAGTTTCAAAACTTCGATCTTATGGTCTTGACCATAAGCAATTTGAGGTTTTGAAAGTCTGAAATTTAGAAGTAGACCCCAAGTAAGGAGACAACTGCTGAAAGAGTTATTTACATTGCAGGTCTAATTCCCAGCAATATTGTTTGCTCCACCTGTCACAGTGGTAGTTATTTTGGTATTTATCCTGCTCCCAAATTCCTCTTCAAAGCACTGTATGGTTCCATTGTTCAGAAGTTACTCTTGAAAATGGATCTGTCTGATGCTATTCTATTGTATCCATTACCCAAAATTCCTAAAAAAATAGTATATTTATATATTTAAGCCACTTCACTCCCTTTTCAATTTATGTCTTTCTACTTAGGTCAACCCACATTTCTAGACTTCTGCTGTCACTGTCTCGTTACCTAAAGGAAACAACCCCCACAAGACGTAGTACTTCTGGTCTCTAGGTAACCTTTGTCTCATTGTAAACAGTTTTGAATACAAGGTTATAATGAAAGTGCTGCATTCGTATAGGACTGTTTTCTTCCTGCACACGGGCATCATGGCTTTATGTCTGCTTATGCTACTTTCATTGCTCCCCTTCAAGCTCAGGTGCTGTCTTCTGAATACTGACAAAGACCTGCTTACAGGAGCACTGCTTGTTAATCCCAGATCTGCTTTCAACATTGATGGCGAGCCCTTTCTCCTTTCTAGGTCATCTTAGTTAAGTATGGATTTCTTAGTTGGTTTCCTAATTATGTCTCCAACAAGTTAATTTAAGTATATTTTGGTAACACATCCTCCAGTCTAGCTACCCTTTACTTTTATGCCTTTTAAAACATTTCTCACTGTGCAGAAATATTCTTTCACTTGATTGAACCAAACCACAGTTGATTCTGTTTAGATACAATTTCTGATATAGTGATTCTCAGTAGATACAATCTCTGACAGTCGGGTTTTTGAACTAACGCTGCTCCTGATTCAATGCTAGCAGACAAACTGCTAGACAAGCTCAATGTTCTTTGTAATGGCACAAAAGCAACCCCTCATAGACTCCCACGTCTTCTGTTTAAGTATACAAAAATTTTCATTACTCCAAGATATTTGTTCATTTATATATCTTGGAATAATCAATATGCAGCTGCAGTTTCACCTTCTTGGTGATTTTGTAAAGAGGGCATTTCACCTCTAAGTCTCTCTTATAAAATTACTAGATTACTAAATGCCAAGTCTAACTGTGACATAGCTAAGAGAGTTTTGAGTTCAGACTTAAGAGTGTATCCCCCTAAGGAGTACTATAACGCTCTCAAAACACATGAATTCATCAGACCATTTTAAGTAAGATTTGCAGTTTTATTGTCCAGTATAGGCACAGACAGCAGCATTGCACTTTACTACGTAAGTGCCTCTTGCTACCTTCCCATTATAGAAAAGGACTCTCGTTTCTTCATTGTGATTTATAAGCTTTTGTATCTGAAAGTCTTGCCCACTCATACAACAAACTTTACTCCTTCCTATTGCAATGTTTCTTAAGGTCACAGCAGTAATGCATAATGTCCTTCATTAGGCCTCAGGTTGGCTTGTCATAACTGGAAGGAAATTTCACTCAAAATTAAGCCTGTGACTTTGAAGTTTCTGCCTAATGAAATAAGAAAACAATCTACTCCATTTAAAAGACTGTATTATGAATTTATTTTTATGGATCTTTTCTTATAAATCTTGCATGGACAATGGCTACTAAGTGTTTCTCTAAAATATATTATGTTTCATTTACTGCCACTTCTTAGATGCATCCTGTTTTCACGTTTTTACAAGAACCTTACATTTTACTATTGATCTAAAACCTAGCTATTATACAAAATCTGTTGGCATGTGCATGCTTTTTTAATGTGTTTAGAAAGTTTGTATTAGCTGGATTTTGTGTGTACAGGTGTGATATAGACAAATATGAGTGGCTCACCAATCATAACCTGCTTATTATGTGTCTGAGCCATGGACGCCAAGAAAATCACCTCAAGAGTGAAGCTCGAGAAATAATCATTGAGTCCACATTGAGAACACATAATACAAGATTATGATTGGCAAAATGATCATAATTCTTTGTAGTGCATGGAGCTTCACTTTGAAGAATTAAATTGCTGATGTTACATTACAAGAACTTTTAGCAGTTGTTTTCGCATGTTCCAAGCTCAATGACTACATTTATGGTAAACCTGTTACCAAGTAATAGGACACTGGAATGGTTGGGGGGATCCAGTACCCTGCTGAAGCCCCATTGGACCATGATCTGGCTCTGCCCCTTGTTACTACAAGTTAAATTTTATCCACCCATTTCAGCTACGCATAAACTACATCCTAATTTTCGTCTGACACCACATCCCCCTCTCTCTTCTATCTTTAAAAAAAGGATTTTAAACTGCAAAAATGGACATGGATATACTTAATTACTGTGCTTTTTATTCTGTACTATTTACACAGTGTAAATCAGGAACTTTGCTTCCCAAAACTGACATAGATATACTTAATTACTATACATTTTGTTTTATATTATTAATACACTGTAAATTTGGAACTGTTCTTCCATGAGCTAATGAAAATGTTGGCTCAGTCGACCAACATAGTAACCAAAATGAGTACTCTTGGCAGAAAAAAAATATCATTGCTATGACTGGCAAAAGAATGAAAGAAATGTAGGCATTTTCAGTTTATATTGTAACAACAAGGAAAGGTGCGCATTTTTAAATGCTGGTGGGATAATATAATGTATAGGTAAAAGGATTCAAATTCACCCCGTTCTGGAGTGCAAATTTAAAATTGCGTCTCACTTACTTACATTTTAGAGTAAAATTAATTCAAATTACTTGGCAAATGCTGTGAATAACTGACAAAGACAGTTTAGCAAACACCAAATGGTACTGTATTTAGCAAGCAGCTTGAGCCAATACACACGAATGTCTTGTTTAATTTACACAATTCTTTTTAGAATATAAAATTAGAAGAATGAACATTTACTCTTCTACACACATGACATAAGCGCAATGAACCGAGAGCAGGTTTCTTTCCTCACTATTCAGATCAATAGTCCAGAAAAGCATCATTGTCAAGAACACCAACTTCAATTAGGGGTATACAACCCTTGATGAAAAGAATTAGAGCACATAATTAGCAAACTAATGGGGACCAGTGGCATCATCACCCCTCAGTAAACTATACACAAATGCTAAATTTACAATCTACTTCAAATTTCCAAACATTTAAGTGGATGCTCTTTCAACTACTTTTAATCAACAAGTGGCACCTGCACTGCACTTCCACATTCTTTATTAAATCTCGTCAGTACTAGTAGAAAGAGATTTATAATATATATATTTCAAAATGCAACATTACTGCACTGAATAAGAAAATATCCGTAAATTGTCTTTCACAACATAAACAAAGCAGGACCATCACAGGTACTACAACTTCATGTCCGATTTCCACACTAAACTCAGTAAAACATTTTAGAGTAAAATGTTATTACGAACATTAACATCAGCCAAAGTAACCATAATCTTAAAGAAGATTTCTGCTTGGTTTTCTGCGTGGGCATTATAACAGATGTATTTATCTGACTTCAAAAAAGTACAGTCAGACAAACTCAATATAAACTGGGAAAGCCCAATACTTCTAACAAGCTTGTATGAATGCAGTCAACAGCAGATCCTGCAAAGGCCTTTGTAAAAGGCTACACACACACACACACACACACACACACACACACACACACACACACACACACACACACACACACACACACGCTCACACACACACACACACACACACACACACACACACACACACACACACACACACACACACTGACAACCAAAATTATACAACTAGGGGTATTTGGGAACCCACTACCTGTTAAAATTAGAGCTGCTCCTCCTTCTGCTTAGCAAATATAGGACAAAAAGTGCAGCAGTAGCTGCAGATAAACTCTTAACTGTCAAGTACTTGCTATACACCACCATGATGATTTGTACAAGACAAGCAAAATCTGGGTGTAGTGACAAGGGATGCTGAGAACTGAAATCTTGCCCCACCTTTTTTCTTGCTGGCTGTTTGCTGAGTGAAAACGTTGACAGGTTAAACCGCGATGGTAATACTAAAAGAAGTGTACATTTGTTTGTGTTTCTAGATGCGTAATGTGTTTTGTTGTATTTTAAGTAAGTTATGTAGTGTTTGGGAGATGGACTGTGTCCCTAAAGTTCACAAATTAATAACTGCGGTTGTGCAGTTTTAACGTGTCTTGTGTTTAACGTGAAAAAGTGCAGTAGTTTGCTATAGTATTTAGAGTTACAAAAACAAATTACTGCGCCCATTATTTTGAACAGTATAGTATGCCATAAAACGCCAGAGCCTTGCTATATAAACGTTTTATATTCGAGTGCCCAGTTATTGCTGGCTTCTGTAGCCAAGGGGAGTTGAATGATAACCTACTGAAAATTACTTCTGCTTCAGCCGGTGTGTTAAGTTTTGAAATGCCTAAATGCTTATGCAAAACAGAATAAGCAAGCACAAATGCTACAAGAGTATGCTTTCATATTGCCAAAAAGTGAAGTTATGTCCTTTGCACTGGCTGTGGGTATGATTTCACGTTTCTACAGAAATGTCCAACTTTAGGCGCTTGAAAAGTGGCTACCCTAGTTGCACTGTTTACTGCTTTTATGTCTCCTGTAAGTACATATCAACAGGAGGATGTGAACGTCAACAGTCTGTGCGACAAGGCACAAATGTGATGTGAATGGATGGGAAAAGTGCCACCCGGGGCGGACCGCCCCTCACGCCCCCCTAGCTATGCCACTGCCTCCTACATGATTAAGCAAAAGTAAGTAATGCAAACAGTAATGCACATCTGCATTATTAGTTACTAAATAAGTAACTTATTACTATTACTGCATTACTATATTGAAAAGTAACACAATATTACTAGTTAGTAAAAAATGTAATATATTACAGTAATGTGTTACTTTTGTAACACGTTACTCCAATCACTGCTTACCTTTAATGTCTGTGTACCGTGTAGATTTTCAAAGAATGTTCATATTATTGCTTCAGATTTTTGGTTTGTTCCTCATAAAATCTGTGGTTTTTAGACAAACGAACAAGGACTGAAGTCACTAAATAATGACAATCATTTCAGTTTCAGAGCTCGTATCCTTCAGATTATTCAGGCAAACACATCCTGTTATTCCAGCAACTTTCTAATTTTTTTTTTTTTTTTTACAGAAAATTAGGGACACATTAAGGGTACAAACAGCAGGCAGAAACAAATCTTTTGTTCTGCCACTGTCATTTGCTAGTCAGTACAGGCATATTTTACAGCCGAGCTGTAGGCCCAACCTTTGCAACATAAGCAGGGGGTGCTTAACATTTGTCAAGGTCAGGTCTTGCTCCACCCAGGTGGTTTACTGATTTGTCCTTTTCCGAATACTGAAGTGTAATCAGCGTGCTTCATGCACTACATTGTTATTATATATTTAGTTTGTTAAACATGAGTGCCTTGCATATAGGGCATAGATGAAAAGAGTCATATGGACCTGCCCACTTAGTCACTTAAGAAACAAAGCTTAAAACTTTTGTTTTTTTACAGTAGAAAATGCTCAATTTTCCATTTAAGTTTCAGGCCATGCAAGAGCTTGCTCACAATGGTATCTTAATTTCTTTACATTCACTTGGGGTACTGGCTATTAAGAATTCTTTAATTGTGCAGCAAAAGTAATTGTTTATCATGTTTAGCATTAGACCTCTTATTAACAGCTGTCTCCTTACTTCCCTGGAAACCTGCTGCTGTTCAGATATACTGTTCATGACATCATTTTCATTTATTTAGTATTCATTTAGTGGCTCAACAGGCAACACACTCAACTATGGTGCTGGGAGATCAGAAGGCTGTGGTTCTATTCCCATGCCAAGTGCTTGGATTGATTTTTCCAGTATTGACACTGAAGTGCAGCATGGGGGGGGGGGGTGCCCCACTCCTGAGTGTGCCATTATTCAGATGAAACCTAAACCAAGATCCCATCTGCCACAGTTGGTGGTAGCTCAGGTGGATGTAAAACATCTCACTACACTCATCCTATGTTCCCCAGTCTGGCCAAGTTTCCCCTAGTTAATATGAATACCACCTTGGGTCTCTCTTGAAAAGAGGACACTGTCCTAGTGGGACTTATCCAGTCAGCAAAGAGTAAATAATTAAATATTTATCAACATACCTGACCAGGCATATGCAACAAATGTAGCATCCATGGTGTTTCCTCACAAAAAGAATACAGGCATAAACAACAAGTCCTACTGTCCTACATTGACCGAATGCTAAGAGGTGATCTATAGCTGGCCTACAAAGCATCCGCTGATCCTGATCCAGGACCTAAATCTTGTTTACAACATAAATAAGATACATTGGCGGGGACAAGTATGTGTCTCAGAGGCTAACCCTTCTCTGGAACAGGCTTTGCATTAATGTAAAGCATAATTCTTCCCTAACCCAATTCAAGTGTAACTTGGACTAATGAATGGGGAACTGGAAATTTATCTCTGGTCTGGCAGCTATGTCTCAGGTAGACAGAGGCAACCTGTAAATGCTTGACCACCCATGCCCAAACCTACATATACCCCCTAAAGTAACCTTAAGGTACCAAAACCTGTCAGATATAAAGGGTCCCTGGTGTCATTAGCCTAGTAATAGCCTATGAATCTATGATCTACCTTAAGGTAACAGTGTTTCCGCCAGAGGTATCTCAAATGCAGTCACTCATATGAAACTGGAACAACATTCCTGCATCTGCAGAAAGTTTGTTACCTTAAACTTTGAAGAAAATTGGATTTGAATGAAGAATGCAGTCAATATTAGTTGCAGCATTCATATGGAGTCAAAGTTATAACAACCGGTACATTAAGCGGTGAGAAACAGAGATGTCATACACATTTGTAATGCATGAATTATTACTAAGCTGCTGAAACACAGTTGCATATTGAAGATGTGTGCTATATCCCACCATAATGCAGCTTTGGGAACAGCCAAGAAAGCAGTAAACTAACAAGGAATACAGGGAGAAATTATATAATATCCACTGTTCACAAGCTGATAGGAAGCACAATATTCTGAACACTGTATGAAATATACATATTGGAATTCACACCTATGTAGAACCATGGTTCATGTGGTGAATCTTCAATGTTGACATAATATAAGCTGCAAAGGTCAGCAGAAGATGACTTGGGGGACTTGGCTCCTTCCATGGTGCTCAGCAATTTAATGTGCACAAGAACCTAGGTGATTTGGATAATTCCATGATGTTCAGTGATTTAAAGAGGAGAATGGCAGAACCGAATCAAGCTGTTCCAATAAAAGCTAACTTTCACTTTGGTTATGTTTGCCAATGGTTCATTTACAGCTAGTCAAAGCTGGTAAAAATGGACAGATTTTAGTTCATGTTCCTGAAGTTATGTAGACAGTAGAGTAATCCAGGTGTTTCACTCAGCGGGATAAAAAGCAAGGGACAAGTGAAAGAATTATGGCAAAGAAAACACAAAGTGAAATATTTACTAGAAAAAAAAATGTAAAGAACTCAGAACAGATTCCTGACATGCAAAGTACAAAACTGACACTGGAGAAATCAAAATAGGCAACCCAATGTTGGAACACATACTCTGAGCTATAATCCAGTGGTAGTCACCTGTCCCTTACAGTCGTCTTGCAACCCTTTACAACTTTCTTATCATCTACTGTGTCTTCATTTCTGCAGTGTAAACAATACTTTTCAACAAACTTATTGTTTTCTTGCTGAGCATTGCCTTTCCTTTAAGTTAAGGTTTTCATCTATTTTTTCACCATTTGTGTTCTTTTCAAATCATTTTATTGATTTTTTTAAAATCTAAAACAATCATCTAAACAAGTTGTTATAGAAAATTATATTCTTATTCCCCAACTGCAAATGTAACAGCATCGTGTTCTCAGAATAACTGTCTCCCCCAAGTTTTAATAAACATAATATTGGTATAAATTCATCTTCTTTTACTAATGTGCATTTATAAGTTATACAACCTATGTAAGTATATAGCATTCTAGCACAGGACATTCTATGTTAGTATTTAGAAAACATGGGTAAATAATATTATGCTGGATTATAAACAGAATTCGGTGCATACTAATTGATCAAGATGGAGCTTATTCAAAAAAAGACACAATAATCATATAATTATTCCTTCTGTGTCCTTATCAATATCATTTTTTCCATATCCAGGTATGCCTGATTAGTACATGATTCTAACCATTTGTTTGAATTCCTTTCCCATAACCATATTATCTTCTAGATTTAGTTAATCACTTAAAATCACCATAATAACTACAATGCTTCCATATCACTTCCTTATAAAATCTCAGTCTCTGTACAGACATAGATAGCTAACCTGTTGCCTTAAAACAATGTCTTTCTGAAAAACATATCCCCATCAACACTCCCTTCTGTAAAACACATCCTTGCAAATGCAACTTCACATGTCATCCAAAGTCTGTATTGTATAAAGTCCTGTTATGTGCCCCCTTCTTTTGGTAGACCCTTTCATAGGTTCATAGGTTCATAAGTAGGTACTAGGATATTGGCCCTAGGGCTTATATAAGCCTAGCCAAAAAGGTACCCTGGCTTTTGCCACCCAAGAA
The DNA here is from genome assembly GCF_019279795.1 of Protopterus annectens. Lineage (NCBI taxonomy): Eukaryota > Metazoa > Chordata > Ceratodontiformes > Protopteridae > Protopterus > Protopterus annectens. The sequence goes on along the minus strand of NC_056725.1, from coordinate 1,741,076,992 downwards.
AATTATTTTCCTGTGCCGCTATCGAGCAGAGCCACAGAGGTGATCCCTGGGGTGAATTTCCTATTTCCCATCCAATCAACAAGATTTTTCTTGAAGAGTGCTAATGAGGAGCTTTGTTTGCTATAGATAGGTAGTTTGTTCCAGAGTATGGGAAGTCTCTGGGACAGGACTCTATCCCTCCAGCATGTTCTGTTTATTGTGGTGACAAGATTTAGGTCCCTAGAGCATGTAGCTCAGAAGGATTAGAATTTCTTTAAGTGGAGGATGTCCATCAGCTCTGGGTTTGACATAGCTTTGTATGTTAGGCAGCGATTGCCTCTGAGTAGCCAATATGCGATGGAGTAAAGCTGGAGTTTTTTGAGACGGTCTTCATAGGGCATCTGTTTGAAGCCGGTAAGCCTGTTTGTGAGGTATTTCTGCGGCCTTTCCAGTTGTTGTAAATGTCTTGTGAGGTACATACCAAAAGGGGCGTTGTACTCTATAATGGGTCTAATGAGTGACGAGTGGCAGGGAACAATGACCTCTTTCTTCCTGGATGAGAAACCTTTTCTGATGAGGTGTGCCACATAGAAGGATTTCCTGACTACTGTGGCAATGTGATTATCAAAGGAGAGACTACTGTCCACCTGTGTCCCAAGGTCTCTTATCACACTTTTGGTGTTAAGTAGACTACCACCTATGTGGTAGTTCATGGGTACAGAGTGTTTACCAAAGGGGGTGACAATGCACTTTTTGGCATTGAGCTTGAGGCCATGGCTTAGACACCCGGCATCTGTCTCAGTGAGGCCCATGTCCGCATCATTAGGAGTTTTGATTATGGCTCCTAGTTTGCAGTCATCTGCGAACTTCATTTGCCAAAGACATTCTGTGTTAGCCTGTACTTCAGAGAAATAGATACCAAACAGGAGAGGACCCAGGATTGAACACTGTGGTACTCCACTTGTCACTGGTCTGAAGTCGGATTTGGAGTCTGCTACTTTCACAGTGTAAGGTCTGTCAGTGAGCCATTTGGCAACCCATCTTGTGACATAGGCATTTATACCTAGTTTAGTGAGTTTATCTAAAATTCCAGAGTGGGGGATGGTGTCAAAAGCCTTGGTGAGATCTATATAGGCTGCGTGAACTACCTTACCCTTGTCTACAGCTTTGGTGACTGCTTCAAAGAAGTCTATCGGGTTTAGGAGACATGATCTGCCTTTTACAAACCCAAATTGGGTAGGGTCCAGAGTTTGGAGATTACCAATGTCTTTGTTTATAAGTTCCATGATGATACGTTCCATGGCCTTGCAGACCAGGCTTGCCAGGCTAATGGGGCGGTAGTTCCCGGGGTCCGTGGTGGCTCCCCCTTTGTGGAGTGGGATAACTGTGGCTGTGAGCCATTCAGTGGGCAGAAAGATTGAGGTGAGGCTATGATTGAACATGATGCTTAGGTAGGGTGCCAGTTCATTCTGTAGTTCATGTAGAACGCAGCCTGGGATGTTGTCAGGTCCCATGGATGATGGGTTCTTGGCTTTGGAGAGTGTAGTTTTTACATGTGCAGCCATGATTACAGGAACTTTGCATTCTTTCGGTATAGAGATGCTTTTAGGGGGTGAGAGGGGGCTAAAGTTAGCACTGAACCTATCTGCCAGGATGTTGGCAATATCAGTTGGATCTATATATTTACTGCCATTGTGCTGTAACTCAGCAGATCTGAGTGTTGCCATTGAGATTCTTGACATAGCTATAGAATGCTTTGTTGTTTTCTTTAGAATCAGTGGCAATTTTGTTTTCATAACTAGCTTTGGAGGATTTTATGAGGGATAGGTTCATAGGTTCATAGGTTTATACTAGGCTATCTGCCCTAAGGCATTTATAAGCCTAGCCCAAAGTTTTGTGGCTTACGCCACCCCGTATGTTAAAAAATACTATGCCCATTAGTTTGTTGTGCCTCTGTCCAGCAGTGACACAGAGATGATTCCCGGGGTAAACCTACGATCTCCCATCCACCGGTCAAGACTTCTCTTGAACAGAGCCATCGAGGTGCTCTGCCTCACATGGACTGGGATTTTATTCCACAGCATAGGGAGTCTCTGGGTGACAAATCTATCCCTCCAGCATGTCCTATTTATATCCGTGCTAAGGTTTAAGTCACTTGCTCTAGTGGATCTGGTAGATTTGGATTTTTTGAGGTGGAGCATGTCCATTAATTCCGGGTTGGACATGGCCTTGTATGTCAGGCACAGGTCACCTCTGAGCAGGCGGTATGCGACTGAATAGAGCTGGAGTTTCTTCAGTCTGGCAGCATATGACAGATTTTGGAGTCCCTTTATCCTTTTGGTGAGGAACTTTTGGGGTCTCTCCAATTGCTGCAGGTGTCGGGTTAGATACATCCCGAATGGGGCATTGTACTCGATCATTGGTCTGATAAGTGAAGAGTATAGGGGAACAATGACCTCACTTGATCTGGATGTGAATCCCTTCATGATCAGGTGGGATATGTAGAAGGTCTTTCTAACCACTTTAGCAATGTGAGTGTCAAAAGAAAGGCCAATGTCAACCTGGGTCCCCAGGTCCCTGATAACCTCTTCTGTGCTTAATGGATTGCCACCTATATGGTAGCTTGGGGTTACCTTGTTTTTCCCGAAGGGTATGACTATACATTTTTTGGCATTTAACTTCAGGCCATGGCTCTGGCACCAGTTATCAGTTTCCGTGAGACCCCTCTGAAGGATATCTGTGTCCGATGTACTTTCCACTATGGCACCCAGTTTGCAGTCATCTGCAAACTTTGCCAGCCATAGTCCTCCTATGTTTGCCTGTACTTCTGAGAAGTAGATGTGGAACAACAGGGGGCCAAGGACTGAGCCCTGTGGGACCCCACTTGTGACTGGCTTGGAGTCTGACATGGCTCCAGCAACTCTAACCCTGTGGGTTCTGTCCTTTAGCCAGTTTGCAACCCATCTTGTGACATATGGGTTTACATTTAAGCTGGTAAGTTTCTCTATAATACCCGAGTGGGGTATTGTGTCGAAAGCTTTTGCAAGGTCAAGGTAGGCTGTATGGACTGCCTTTCCCTCATCAATGGCCTTGGTGACTGTTTCGAAGAAGTCGTCCAAGTTCAAAAGGCATGATCTGCCCTTGACAAAGCCAAACCGGGTCCGGTCCAATGTCTGCAAGTCCCCTATGTCTTTGTTTATGAGTTCCATTATGATCCTCTCCATAGCTTTGCAGACCAGGCTTGTTAAGCTTATGGGGCGGTAATTTCCAGGGTCCGTAGAGGTACCGCCTTTGTGGAGTGGGACCACAGTTGCCGTACGCCACTCCTTGGGCATGTATCCTGTGGTAAGGTTAAGATTAAACAGCTGCCTTATATGCGGGTTTAGTTCCTCATTGAGTTCGTGTAGCACACAGCCGGGGACACCATCCGGTCCCATTGATGCTGTGTTTTTAGCTTTAGAGACAGCAGCTTTCACCTGTGCATTAGAGATGTCTGGGAGGCTACACTCCGCTGGGATAGTTATCTCTCCTTTTGGGGGGGAGATGGGGGTGAAGTTTGCACTGAACCTGTCTGCCAGTATGTTGGCAATGTCTGTGGGTTCAGTGATTTTTGTATCATTTTGGACTAATTCTGCGCATATCTGGGAGTTTCCACCCAGGTTTCTAACATAGCTGAAGAAGGCCTTATGATTGTCTTTGAATCTATTGCAATTTTTCTCTCAAATTTGGCCTTGGATGATTTTATGAGTGCTCGTATTTTTTACTAATAATGATCAAGGGTGTCTTCTCTTTTATGGATTTTGCTCTATCATGTAACAGCTTTCTCCTCTTATTGTAAAGTTTGTTTATGGCTGGGGTCCACCAGACTGGACGTTTGCCCTTGGTGGAAAGAGTCTTGGTTTTATTAGGGATTGCCTGATCCATGCAGTCCTGGAGGTGTTCGTAGAAGGCATTTGTAAGGGCTTCCGCAGCTTGGGTTGTGGTTTCCACTGGCTCGGGGGCTTTGAAGGATACCACACCAGTCTTGAGTAGTGTGAAGTTTGCTTTAGAGAAGTTCTTCACTGTGGTCTTTTTTGTTTGGGGTGGGGGCGGGATGTGGATTTCCAGTGAGATAAGTTTGTGATCTGATCTCACCAATGAGGGATATACTTCCGGTGTGGAGCATTTTCTCCCCATGTTTGTGATGATGAGATCTAGTATATTTTCTCCTCTTGTGGGATCTCAGCTTCTTACTGAGGCTGACCAGAGAGTTCCTCCAATCATGGGATTTTACTCTTTTTTGCAACCGTTTCTTTCTTCTCTTGTAGAGTTTGTTTATGACAGGGGACCACCAGATTGGCTTCCTTTTTTGGAAGATAGCATCTTGGTTCTGTTAGGGATAGCATGATGTATGCACTCGTGTAAGTTCTTATAAAGTGCATTTGGATTCAGCAGTCGTACCTCTATTGTCCATCTGCATGGGTGTTGTGAAGTTTGCCACTTCTGTCTTAAGAAGCGTGAAGTTGGCTTTGGAGAAATTCTATATGGTTGTTTCCCTAATTGGGGGGGGGGGTCGGATGTGGATGTCTAGGGTGATTAGCTTGTGGTTGGAACTGACCAACGAGGACTTGACCTCTGGTGTGGAACACCGGTCGCTCATGTTGGTGATGACCAGGTCTAGAATATTGCTGCCCCTAGTGGGGGTGTGGATATGTTGATCCAAGGCATTGGAATTTATGAATTCCAGAAAACGTTGAGCAAAAGATTTGGTACATGAGTAGTTTTCCCAGTTAATGGTGGGGTAGTTGAAATCACCCATTATTAGGGTGTTGGGTTGTACCCTAATATTTTCCAGTGTATCAAGAAATGAGGAGTGGGAATCCTGGGGCATCGTGGGGGATCTGTAGCAAGTTACAATTTGGATTGTGGTCTTGCCCAGGTTAGGTGCACTTGGAAAATCTCGGCTGCATTATGCTGATATTAATGAATATGGACATGCCTCCACCTTTAGTGTTTTGGTCCAGGTTTGGTGGCCGAAAGGTGTGGTATGAATTATAGCCTGGTAATGCAGGGGTGCTCTCTGGAGCCTTGAACCAGGTCTCTGTCACTGCACACATGTCGATGTTCTCCATTTTAAGGAGTGCCTCAAGTGAGTGCATTTTGAGGTTTAGACTTCTAGCATTGAGCATCATTACCCTCAGATTTTTCTTGCTTGCACCTGTTACGGTGGTGAATTTGTCATTTGAACCTTGCCTTAAAAAGGCACTATAGGTGTGTCAAGAGCCTTAGCCAGTATCCAGAATCCCAAGGGTGGCAGGTGCAGGCCATCTCTGGCAAAGCATCGTGGTCTGTCGATTATGTCATCCCAGGCAGACAGATACTGGATCCCCTTAGAATGACCCCAGAAGCTTAGCCAATTGTTGAAGTCAATCATTTTGTCCTTGTACTGTGGTATTATTCTGAGTGATGGCAGGATGCTACTTAGGGCTAGGGTCATATCTGCCTGGTCTACAAGATCAGACAGCTCCTCCATGTCCCTTTTCATGTAGTCCAGGGAGGTATGTCTCAGGTCATTCACACCAACATGGACAATGACAGATTCATATTTGTACTCATTGTGGAGTGACCTGAGTGCGTGGGTTATGTGGCAGATCCTGGCCCCCGACAGGCAGCTGACAGTAACTTTCTCCTTGTTTAGCCTGGTGAGTGGAACATCAGTGTGCCTGACTATAGAGTCACCGATGACTAGTGTGTTGGGTACGTTATGCCTTATTGGCTGTGGTTGAGTGGCACACTGAGTTTGTGGGCTGTGTGTCACTTGGGTTGTGTTAGGGGGTGGAGGTTGCTTGTGTTTCTGCTTTGGAGGTCTCTGTTGCTTGGGCAGATTTTTATTGAGAGCCTCCATGAATGTAGGTGTGTGTTTTGTGTTTCTATGTGTGTGTTTTGGTGGTGTAGGTTTGAGGGACTATGTGATGAGTGTGGTGTGGTGCAAGTGTTTACCTTCTCCTCTTGACTGTCTAGTCCAGTCTTGGGTGAAGAGAGCTTTGCTTCCAGTTTGGCTATATAAGTGCATCTCCCACAGGTTGTAGTGTTGGGTGCTAGGAGGAGAGGGTTGTCTTTGTACATAAGGCAATTTCTGCATTGCCCCAAGATGCCCAGATTCATCAGGTAGACAGGAGAAAACACCGGGAGCTGACCCTTAGACATGCCTGGATAGGTGCTTATTTATTAAGTACTAAAAACTGTTTTCCTCTAGACAAGTGAGGAAAGTTGAGTGCTGTAGTAATTTGTAGCTTTTTTAGTGTTTACAATGAGTTCTGAACAAGTGCTGAGCTCAAAGAAAGATTTGAGTGCTAAAACTAAAAAAACTGGCCAGTTCTAAGGGAAAATTTGAAGATCAGACATTATGGCGCTGGGAATAGTTTAATCCTAGCTAAGTGGCAATACATAAAGTGTATTATTTTTTAATATAACAGTAGCAAATGAGCAAACTGATTTAAACAAATTAACCAATTAACAAGCAAAATGCTAAAAACTGAGCCCCGTTCCAGCAGTCTTCGATCAGACAATTCTAACTGCACACTCCTGCCCCTGGGGTGCAGGGGAACCTTCTCCAAAAAAAGATGGCCTGGATTAGTGCTCAAGTTATACAAATGAAGCTAGATTCAGCAGGTCTGAATTTAGTCTATGCTCCAGCATACTAAGTGTTTCCTCACAGTTATCTCTGAATGTAGTTATTTAGTTACTCAGTTAGCTTGTCATGAATCAGTTAGTTAGCTGTATTTGTTTACTGGGGAAGAATGCTGATCTCCGTAGACCGTTTACTGGCTCAGTCATTATCGCCTACCACAGTTATATCCCAGTCAAGGAAAGACAGTCAAGTAAAACATTTATACAGAACAACACTTAGGAAACTATACATATTCACCACGCTAATACTATTCAGCCTAGAGGTCAATATTATATGCCCCAGGTTCTGTCCAATATTTAGCCAGACCTGTCCATCAAAATAATTACCAGGGAGAATGGCATATAGTTAGTATCACTTGATAATTTCCTCTTGATGCATTTCCTGTCCAGCGTTTCTTAATTTACATTGCTTTTGAGAAAGACTTGTGCAGGCTAATGTTTTCTTATCCAAAATGTTTCATATTATATTTTAAACTGCTGAACTTAGTTCTTTGTTTCATTTGTTCTAAATTAAACTTTTTTGCTCTATTTCTTTTACTTTCAGTACTCATCACTGCCCTGGGGCACGAATGAATTAAACAAAAATCAGGCCATTGTCCCTTGCAACTTAAAAGTAAAATGCAATTACTATGAAGCAATTGTTATTTAAAACCTGTACGCATTTGGGAGCAAACAATGACAGAGCAATAGAAGAGGGAGCACACGGGGAAAGCCCTGAAAAACATATTGCTTGAAAGGATATAGCGTTAAACTATCTATGTTTTGTGAGAGGTACTACACATACCTGCATAAATAGACAGGAACCAAAAGGACATTGGAAGCCTCCTATAAAAGGCAGGGAAATCCAAGTAACACAATCTGTCTTAAATGTCAAATTTCACAATTATTTCTTTCATTTTCTTTTTTTCTATGAGTTAAGGATCCTGTAAATCTGATCTTCTTCTGACTGTGACTTCCTCCTTAGTAAACAGCCAGAGTATAAAACATCACATGTTATTGCTCACTGGTGCTGTAGCTGCTGATGGGAGCAGTACTACATCTGCCTGGGAAGTAATACACTTTATAGTGTATGGCAGTCATTAATGTCACCTGGTATTGCAGATGGAGGGTCCTTCAGCAATCTTTGTAATCTCGCCACATTGTCAGGTTTATGAAAGGGGAACTAAATGTTTTAATATTTTACTGTTTCTTTTCTTCTGCTGCAGTGAAGATATTCTCAGATATTCTCAGAGTTGTAGCTCATTACCTGCCCACTTGATTTGCAATACTGACTTACTGAGTCATGTTTCATACAACCCAGGGAAGAAGAAGCAAAAAACAGTAAAAGGAGCATGGTAACCTGGCACTGCTGTAGGTGAAGGACAGAGAAGCTGAAAGTCAGTAGTGAATGAAGGTCTGCTGGTGGTATTTCCTATCTTTTGATGATCACAGACTGCAGTTGTCTTTCCACCATTGTGCATGCAACATTGTGAGACAGATACATATTAAGTATAGTGTGTGTGTTTGTGTATCTATGTATCTGACTATCTGCAAACACAAACACACACACACACACACAGCCTTAAAGTATGTATCTCCTGCAGGCTGCCCCCCCCCTCCTACACACACACACACACACACACACACACACACACACACACACATTCTCCCATTACAGTACAGAATTCTCAATGTCTCACTTATTTATTCTTGAACTTTCCCATTATTTGAAGACCTATTACTCAGAGAAGCTATCTACTGTTCTCTTATTGGAAAACTATTTCCTCACTTTGCATCAGATTCTTTGCTTCCCTAATGAGCTGCCTTAAATTTAGTTTTCTTCATCTGTTTTTCTAAACCTACTTTTCTGAAATCTGTTATACTTGTGATGTTGATTGCTGAGTTAGATGTTTAACCACATTTGATCAATTATCTACTGTTAGAGCTCTTTTGTGTCAATCAGAAGTTAAGATACACAGAAAATCAGTACTGGCTATTTGCTACATATTACTACCCCTTCCCCAATCATCACCTTCAACTCTGGGGGCAGTAATAATCCTTCTTTTTGTTATACTGCATTACTGGAGCCCAAAGACTGGAACTGTTGCAGCCCAAAGTGAATAGGCCCCCACAGGCCCCCTTAATCCCACTCATAAATGTGATATATTGTTCATTTACGAAGGATTTTATTTATTTATGTATTTATTTATTTATTTATTCACATTTATTTATCAAGAAAGTCTGACTGAGCAGTGCCCTTTCTCAGCAGAAGCCCAGGGAGAAAAGTTCCATTTATACAGTTGCATTGTTTCATCATTTATAGTAAGTTTCATTCAAGAGCATCAGTTCTATTAGACAGATATCCTTGAAATTAGTTACATCATTTATAAACAAATTTGATTAAAAATAACAGTTGCATGGGTTGTATATGCATATTTTTTTAATACAGGGAGGTATATGCACTGCAATATCATCAGTATGCATAGATGGCAGGTTTTCGGTGAGAATATTTGTCACTATGAGGACTTGTTCAAAATATAGGCCATAGGAAGGCAAGATAAAAAGTTAGAGCAGGCCAAAGTAAGGCAGGAGGGGAGGAGGTGCCAGGAAGGTAAGAGATGAGGTGATAGAGGAGGTATAGTTGTGATAATAGCACATTATGTTTTGTGAAGCAGAGAGTTATGGCACAAATTAATATAGGTATATTAGTATCCATGTAATCAGGTTCGGTGCAGGTACACAGCCATTTATCTAAAAGGCGTTGTTTCAGCCAGAACTTAAAGTCTTTCAGGTTGAAGGTTCTTTAGTGGAGTGGGATGATATTCCATCCATTAGTAATGCAGTGTGAATATAGGAATATCCTGCATTGTTGTTAGGTTTAGCTGTGTGGAGTAATGATTTGTCAATGAAGCATAAAGGTCTCATTAGTATAATGATGAATGGTGGAGTGAAGAGATGGACATTTTTCAGAGCTGTGAAATAGTTTGAAGGATGCAAATAACTGTGAGTAGAACAAGAATGATGTAGTCTGAGCCAGTTTAGTTGTTTTAGAGGGAGGCAGTGATATAAGCTATATTGTTGGTTAGAGTTAGTGTTGGTTATTGTTGGCTCCAAACACTGGACCCTACCCAGTTTGGCTTTGTTAAGGGCAGATTATGCCTCCTAAACCTGGTGGACTTCTTTGAGCCAGTTACCAAGGCTATAGACGAGGAAAAGGTGGTACACACAGCCTACCTAGACCTCACAAAGGCCTTCAACACCATTCCCCATTCTGGTATTATAGACACGCTCACCAGCCTGAACATAAACCTCTATGTCACAAGAAAGGTTGCCAACTGGCTCACAGACAGAACCCACACGGTGAGAGTTGCAGGAGCTAGGTCCGACTCTAAACCGGTTACAAGTGGCATTCACCAGGGCTCAGTCCTAGGACCCCTCCTGTTCGGCATATACTTCTCAGAGGTACAGGCAAGCACAGGAAGACTATGGCTGACCAGGTTCACAGACAACTGCAAACTAGGGGCTATAACTGACTCTCTGGCTGACACAGACATCCTCCAACAGGGTCTCACTGGTGTCACCTGGTGTCAAAATCATGGCCTCAAGCTAAATGCCAAAAAGTGCATAGTCATCCCCTTTGGAAAAAACAAAGTACCCACAAACTACCACATAGGTGGTAGTCCCATAAATACAGAATAAGGGATCTGGGGACCCAAGTAGATAGTAATCTCTCCTTTGATAATCACATTGCCAAAGTGGTTAGAAAATCCTTCTATGTGGCCCACCTAATCACAAAAGGGTTCACATCCAGATCAAAAGAGGTCATTGTGCCCCTCTACTCATCACTCATCAGACCCATCATAGAGTACAATGCCCCATTTGGGATGTACCTTACAAGACACCTGCAACAGCTGCAAAGACCACAGAAGTACCTCACCAAGAGGATCACTGGCCTCAAACAGATGTCCTACGCAGCTCGACTGAAGAAACTCCAGCTGTACTCGGTTGCATACCGTCTACACAGAGGTGATCTCTGCCTGACATGCAAGGCCATGTCCAACCCAGAATTGATGGACATGCTCCACCTAACGAAAACCATATTCCCTCAAGCCACACGCTCTAGGGATCTAAACCTCACCACAACAATAAATAGGACATGCTGGAGGGATAGATTCCTGTCCCAAAGACTTCCCATGCTTTGGAACAAGATTCCAATCTACATTAGGCAGAGCTCCTCACTAACACTCTTCAAGAGAAGCCTTGACGAGTGGATGGGAAACAGAAAGTTTACCCCGAGGATCACTTCAGTAGCTCTGCTGGACAGAGGCACAGGGAACTAATCCAAGGGGGTGGCGAAAGCCAACACATTCTGTCTAGGCTTATAAATGCCTTCAGGCAGATAACCTAGTACCTACCTACCTATGAACCTATGAGTTGTGGATTTGGCTATTTTATTGGAGCATTGTTCTAGTTAGGCTGATAGAGAGGAGTTAAGATTGGTTAGGATAGGAGAGGCATATATAATAAGGTGGGGAGTAGAAAAGAAGTGGCTATGTTTTATCTAGCATAGTCATGCCATAGTCATGCCATCCATGGCATACATACATGATATCCATCACCTGTATTACAATATTTAGTTACAAGACATCTTCTGCCACTACCAACAACTATAAGACAGTTTACTGACTAATGCCATCTGATCAATGTGGGTTATTCAAGCTCTGAACTATCATACTGTCAATGTACCAGAAATAGACACCTTTCCCTTAGATCTCTCAGTTCACTGATCCTTCTTTTTCTGAGTGGTTCTCTGATACATAGTCTTAACGGAAATCAAAATACTGTGGTAATGACCATTACTTTTAGGGCCTCTGAGAGGGATAACCACATTCCACTTTTCATTAGACTCCCTTCCCTCTGTACATATTATATCAACATTCATCAACAAACAGATTCATCAACATGCAAACTATCAATCACTCTACATCAGAAAACATATTTAGCAAACATCACACACATACACATGCAAACACACGCACGCACACACACACACACACACACACACAGAAAACACATACAATGAAACACAATTATATATAAATACAGACAATACTACTCCCATCTACATTTATAACACTGAAATCTCATCACAACAACCATTATTGTATACTGCATTGATGTATAGAGCTGATAAATATGTTTTTGGAACATTAACTGTTCAGAGTTCTGCACTGTCTTTATTTTTGCTTGATTTAATTATTTATATATTTCCTGGCAGAAGTTTATTTTCTGATCTTGCTGAAACTTTTTTCTTCCAGCCCCTAACCCTATTGCTGTTGTATTCTTATAGTTGGTAAAACTGGTCTAACAGCTTTTGTGTTATCTGATTGTCTCAAGGCTTGGGTTTTGTTTTGCTGGTATAAAAATATTACCTTTTTGTAAAATCTGTATATCATTGCTAGAATCTCCTTGTGTTCTGACTGAGAGTACTTCTCAAACAATCTGGAAATATAGAGCTGATAAGTATAGTTTGGCACTTTAACTGTTCAGAGTTCTGCACTCTCTTTATTTTTGCTTGACTGATTTATTTATATATTTCCTGGCAGAATTTTGTTTTCTGATCTTGCTGAAACTTTTTTCTCCCACCCTCCCAGCCTATTGCTGTTGAGTTGTTAAAGTTGGTAAAACTGGTCTAACAGCTTTTGTGTTATTTGATTGTCTCAAGGCTTGGCTTTTGTCTTGCTGGTATAAAAATATTACCTTTTTGTAAAAATCTGCATATCATTGCTAGAATCTCATATACAAATGCCATAGATATAGCTTGCTGGCTGACAGATTCAGTGAAAACTTTATTCCTCTGTCCCCCATGAGTAAATCAGGACATTCCCAATACCTGTCCCCTTTCCCTTATATCTAGGGAACAGGTCATCACTGCTCTCAAAGTCAAAAAATACAGCCTCCTTGGGACCCGATAGCATCCCAGGCTGCATCCTACATGAACTCGGGCAGGAACTTGCAGCACTATTAGGCACCCTATTCAGCCAAAGCCTGAGTACTGGCTTCATCCCAGCTGAGTGGAGGACAGCCCCTGTCATTCATTTACACAAAGGTGGAGCATCCACCGATTTGGAAAGTTATAGACCCATAAGCCTAATTAGCCTGATCTGCAAGGCTATGTAATGGATTATCATGGGCTTCATTAACAAGAACATTGGCAGCCTTCAAACACTTGATCCCACACAGTTTGGCTTCATCAAGGGGAGGTCATGTCTACTAAATTTGGTTGACTTCTTTAAGACAGTCACTAAAGGCATGGACGAGGAGAAGACAGGTGCACACTGCCTACCTTGACCTGGCCAAAGTCTTTGACACTTTTCCTCACTTGAGCATAACAGATAAACTCTCTCAACTAGGCATCAATCCATATGTTACCAGATGGGTAACAAACTGGATCACTAATAGAATCCACATAGTCAAAACAGGGGAAGCCACCTCAAGCAGTAGACCGTAACAAGTGGCGTACCCCAGGGTTCAGTTTTGGGGCCTCTGTTATTTGGGATATACTTTTCTGATGGATGGGCATAGCACAAATACTGCAGTGCTATTTAAATCCAGAAAACTAGTACTGCTTTACAAACCTTATCAATACATTTGCTCCACACTTAATGTTGCTTGCATCTCAGATTGGACATACAATGCAATTAATATCTATTCAGTTTGTTTGTAATTAAAGCCATTCAAATATCCCTGCAACAGCTGAATCATAGCTCAAATGGCAAGGATATTATGTAGTTCCTAACAACAGCCATTCAGTTCAATCTGCATTGCCCTGACCCCACCCCCTTATGTATATATACTAACGCCATGATAACACAACAGTGGCCAAACAACACACACCATTAAAGTGTTATAAACAACCTCTGGAAAATCAACTATGACACAAATCAACAAAGACATACTTTGACAGGTTGTGACACCTTACCTACTTGTCAACAGAATGTGCACTCAACAAATGTAATTTTGTGTGTGTGTGTGTGTGTGTGTGTGTGTGTGTGTGTGTGTGTGTGTGTGTGTGTGTGTGTGTGTATATATATATATATATATATATATATATATATATGGCTTTATATACTGATTTGTGAAAAAATACACAAATATCAAACTTAAATATTATTGATACTGCATATTGCAAATCAGTATTTCAAAAAAAAAGATCTCAAAAGGAAACAAAGTTTCTTTCTGTAATCTGATCACCAACCCCCACCACACATTCAGACATAATTTCTTTGAATAGTGGTGACTCCCTGCATCACCTTATTAATGCCTGCTAAGTTTAATCCTATCTATTTCCCCTGCCCTTAACCCTAACCCTGCACCTTACTGTAGGAAAACCATTTCCATAATGCTATCACTACATAAGACAGGTTAGACACTCACAACATGCACAATTAAATTTATCTCAACTCAGATCCTTATTCTAACCTTGCAAACATTTGCACACATACTCCCACTCCGAATAACCCCAAACCCTCACTTACCATACCCCCCCTAATGAAATTCACTGTCATTTGATAAAACATACACTGAATAATAGAGACACTTCATACAAGTTAGTGACAAAATGAATTTTTGACAATTTATCACCCATATATAAATGTAGGGAGCTCTTTCCTTGGGTAGTAATCACATAAAATGTCACTTAATGGAATGCTTATTTGTTATTTGGTTGAAGTACCATTTACATGAATGTTAAAATAGCTACCTGTGTAATAAACAATTAGAAATATACTAAGATGCTTTTTCTGGTCAGCTTTGAACATGGAAGTTACTGCCAATATTTAAAATCTTTTCTCTACTGGAGTGGTTTCCATATGTCCGCTGACAATAATTTACTGTGTACGGTATTTTGTCTCTTCTCTGTAGATGAGTGACAATGGAGTTAATATATTTAAGTGAAGGTGGTGGGTCTTACAAACATTTTAAAACTTGTTTTGTTGTTGTGTAATAGGTCTGTTTCTTGGCACGCATGATTATGCATTTTTCTATTTGTATTTCTACTAAATGATATTTCTGTCAACTGGTGTTTCACTCATTTGAATTCTCTGTTTTGATATTCTACCAAATGTGATTTACATTGACATCCTTATGTTTCCCGTTTGTAGTTCCAAGGCCCATAATTGTACACCTGAGAAATGTGAAAAATAAACAACAAAACTAAAGAATAATAAATGTGAGCAATCACTGTATAGCTATAAAGTTATTTTTACACGGGGGAAGACCCCTGCACCCCCGATGTATGGGCTGAACCCCCAAAGTGTGGGATGTACCCCACCATCTATTTTTATATACACTAACTCCATGATCTCCATACATCTGAGAAACAACTCTGACTGAAATAGAAGACAAGTGAATGACAGCCAACATATCTGATACCAATCTGAAAGTTACCTTTTGTGCAAAGATTGTAGTTATCTTGATCATAGTATTTGCAAGTCCCCATTTTAACAGTCTCATTATTTTGTGAATCTCACTGAAGAGACTTAGAATTTAAAATATATATATATATATTTTTTTTTAATATTTGGCAAATCTTTGCCATCTCAACCCACATTTCAATCTTTATATAGCCTGCAAAATGATATGCTTTTCCTTTTAGCTACTTTGCAAAAGTTCTTTCCTCAATGAGTTTTACTAAGGGTCCCTAGTAAGACATAGAAACAAAGAATATGAAGGCAGAGAAGGGGTGTTTAGCCTACCTAGTCTGCCCTTTTATTTACATATTACTTAGGCTGCAGATTGAAACTTACATTTCTACTCTACTTTACACATTTTAAGAATTTATTCAGTGTTTTCCCCATGTGTTCCTAATTGTATTATTGGGGTCTGTATCACATAGTCGAGGTGTCAAAACTTTGACTATGTAAATATCGAACCCAAAAGTTTGAAAACATAAAACTCCGAACACTCAGAACAGCAATTTTTTTCCCAGGGAAAAAAATTGCTGTTCCGGTACAAAATGCGGAAACACACGAACACTACATACAGTTTCTAATGTGGGGGGCTTGCCACCCACACCCCCAACATGGAGGGCTGTGCCCCCCCACCCCCTACTTAAATATACCAACTCCAAGATTGCACCACAGTGGAGGAAATGGCAAAACTGCGGAAACGGCTCACCAAATTCTTTCCCTGGGAAGAATTCGATGTTCTGCGGCTTCGTTATTTTTAGACTTCTAACTTCCCAGTTTGAAGTTTTGGCGTTCGGACATTTCAGCATTCAGACATATGATATAGACCCTATTATTGTTATTTATTTGTATTTTTTATTTGGTTAGTTCCTCCAGATTCACCCTATTTTAGAGTTGACATAATTTTGCTGATACTGACTTATAAAAATTTGGCCAGAACATGAGGAAAATTCCTCTACTCTAGTTTTTATTGAATTTTTAAGGAAATGTTCCGGTTTTCTTGACTAACTTTGCTTTATTGTCTTTTATGAACAAAATTGGATTTATTCTCACTTGCATTGAAGATGAAAGATTAAAATGCTATTTGTATGTTATGGCTTTTATTGCTATGATTAAATTAAGATGCCCCTGTTCTTTTTTCAGTAAGTGCTATGGGGTGTTTACTTCTACTGGAGCTACTACAACTCAGGCAGTTGGGTCTGTTGTTTAATATCTTATTCAGAGGGAGGGTACCTCAGAAGTGCAGCACCCTTCTTGTGCTGCACTATCACAGTATGAAGCCGAACATCTGGTGTGGGAATATAATCTACTGATTTATGAACTTCCACCATCAAGAAAATATCCTTTTGTTTAATCACATTTTTAGCTGAGTTTGCTGCTTCACCTCAATTTGGAAATCTGAAAATGCACATTTTATATGTTATATCTTAAACAGATATCTCTTCATATTCTAAAATAAGCAGTTATTATTGTAAAATGTGCACACTGTATGAACAAACAAATCTGACTGCCAGTTGTAAACTGAGTATTACCAACAGTCTAGAAAAAAAAAAAAAAACACCAAGCAAACTGTAAACCATTATTCCCTAAAATAAGAGGAGGCCTGACATGCACACGTGCATACACACACACACACACACACACACACACACACACACACACACACACACACACACACACACACACAAAAAACATCAAGCAACAAACTGTAACCATTATTCCATATAAGAAGATGAGGTCTCTCTCACACACACACAGACACACACACACACACACACACACACACACACACACACACACACACACACACACACACACACACACACAGAGCAAAGAAAACAAACAAAAAATGTTAAACATATAAAAAGGTTGTTCCAAATGTCTAATCTGTTTTCTATGTAATCAGTGGTTGCACACAGTAGTTTCTAAGCCACAGACCTCAAAGAAAACACTGAGCTAAAACAAAAGTAAAACTATACAATGAAGCCTCCCCAATATGTTGAAACTCAAAGCACTTAGGTTCATAGGTTCATAGGAGGGTACTAGGCTATTGGCCCTAGGGCCTATATAAGCCTAGCCAAAAATGTACCCTGGCTTTCGCCACCCGAGAAAATTATTTTCCTCTGCCCCTGTCGAGCAGACCCACAGAAGTGATCCCCGGGGTGAATTTCCTATCTCTCATCCAATCATCAAGATTTTAAAACAATTCTGACTGAAATACAAAACAAGTGAATGACAGCCAACACGACTGATAGCAATCTTTAGTTTCCTTTTGTGCTGTCAATGGCTGTAAACAAAAGCAGTGTCTGATATGCAGACAGCACAGAAATCAGTACAAGCAAGAGCAAAACTAAAATGAAAGCATCCCACAAAAAGGCACCCAGCACTTAAAAATAAGTTACAGGCCTGCTGCCGATGTCCAAGCTGCTTTTAATGGAATTTGTAAAAACAAGCACCTATAGTTTCTAAGCCCCAGACAACATAAAAAGCAATAATTAAGATGGAAAAGAAAGTAGCATTTCAGTAATGTACTTTATAAAGTATTATGAATGCCGCGCCAGTAGTGTTGTTACCTCACAGCAAGAGGTTCTCCCGTTCGAATCTCGGCTTGGCTTGGGAGTGCCTTCTGTGTTGAGTCTTCATGTCCTCCCCGTGGCTGGGTAGCATTCAAAAGACATGCGTGTGTAAATGGGCATGCCTTCGTTGAAGGTTCGGCATTGAGCTGGCACCTCGGCGTTTCATAAAAAATCTACTGCCAATCATTAGCGGACCAGAGTTCCACTGTGGCAACCCCTTACCGGGATAAAGCTGAAAGACAAACATCAAAAACTTTATAAAGTATCATCATGTATATCTGTACACATCTGTGGTATACATCCACTGCATGACAAAAGGGACAGAAGAAGATTAAAGTACTTATATTAAATTACATTATTTAAAAAAGAGAGATAAGAAAATTGGTTTGTTCAATAATGGCACTGCATTACAGCAATAATCCATGCCAGTGTGGGGCTATTGCTGGATTTTCTATGCCTAGTTATCAGTTATTGCTATATTACGTTGCATTTTACAAATCATAATACCCAATATTTAATATCAAAAGCAATGTTTTGACTTTATAAGCATATATTGTAAACAAGTTCTAGAACCTATTTTAATGCCCCATAGATTAAATTTCTTTAATATTCTTTCTAGAAAGTTGATCAGTAATATTGCTGTTACCTCAGTGTAATAGTCTCCAAATGTTTTTAGTATGTGCTTGTGAACCATTGGAAACATAACTGTGTAAAACTGCATTAACTCACACTTGTTACTTGTGCTTACCCTGTAATCATGAAAGACAAGTATAGAAAATACAGAGAAAATATACATTTTCTCACTGTTGAAAGGGACTTTGCCTCTCTCACCATCAGTTGTATCACTGTCATTTCAGTGTTACAGCCGGAAGCATTTTATTGCTGGGAGAAAATGTGCCCTTCACTTTGACTGTGTTTTATGTTTTCTTTCCGTCGTGTGAAATTTTCTTTTTATGAACTTGGATTTTATCACCTATGTCTGGTGAACTGATATTCCAAACTAACAGGGTACATTTGTGTTTTGGTGAGCTGATATTCCAGACTTACAGGATGCATCCATGTTTGTTGTGGCCCAGTGTAGTTTACTCAATGTCTGTGAAAAGGCCTCTCAGCAACAGCAACACATGAAACAGTATAGGCAGCTTATTGGTCAGGTTACAAGAGAAAATAATGTCTTAGATGAGGCTACAACCAAATTAAAGGAAGAAAACTGTTCAAATAAGATTGCTGAACTTTTAAATTAGTCACTACAGTCACTATAATATACTGAAAAGACAGAACGATGGATTTAGTTGTGTAGATCAGGAGAAGGAAGTGTAATATAAAGGATGGACATAAATGGAAGAATGCCAGTGTACAAGTAAGAAACAGTTTAGGAGAATTGAAATAAAGAAAAGCCTCCTAGTGCTGAATAAAAATGTGTGGATGATGAACCTGAAGAAGAATTAAGACACAGAGAAAGGTGCTCCTTCTCTGTCCTTAAACAACATCATAAACAGAAGGGCAAATTATACAATTCATGCTAGAAGAAAGCAATGCAACACAACAGTTTACATGTAACCATACCTCTCAACCTCTTAGCAGAAAATACCTGTACAAAGCCAAAAATAATGGGGGGGCAAAGGCACAAAAATAGTGACATATTTTAAATATTGCTCTTATAAACTTAGAAAGTTGACAGAATGAAAGGTTTTGTGTTACCATTCATTTTCTGAAGCATATGAAGTCCAAAACTCAAATGTCTAGTGTTTTTTGCTGAATTCAATCCTCACTCATTTGCCAGAAAACCAACACATTTTATAACGAACAGACTAAAAATTTGCGTCAAAATCTGGACAGTTGAGAGATATGCCTCTAACTGCTTAGAGGAATAGAGAAAATGTCAAAAAGAAAGTGATGATAGAAAGAAAGACGGACACGGGAATGTGAACTGATGAGACAACAAGATGCTCCAGAAATGGTTTTGTATTTCACAAAATAAATTGTAGAAGAAGCTCCAGAAAACATACTGCTGGATTTGTAATATTAGAAATACTTGGGGGGGGACACAGGGGCATGCTAAAGAATCAGTAATACTATATTAGTGCACATGTAAGAAGAGGAAAATAGGTAAGATTTTGTCTGAACTTAATATGAACAAAGAAGTGCAGACACACTATGTAAAGTGGAAAAAACATGATTTACTGCAGCCCTGAAGTCTAGTTAGTGTAACACAAACACATTGACAAAAGTAATTTGTGATTTTTTAATTGAATGCCTTAGTGAACAAAGTCTGTAATGCAATTTGATAACAGGCTGGCAGAGGTAAGAGATCCTGTACCAGAAATCTATTATATGTTCTTGACTTGGTAGGAGAAAAAAATTAAAAAGAGGTAAGCAGTAAATGCAGAAACATACAGACACAGATAGTTACAGAAAGGATTCTAAGAATTAAGCCAACAAAAGAAAGAGAGAGGCAGAGATATAGCTGGCTCAACTAGCGCTCTCTGCCACTCCAACAAACTTGCACCCTACCCTCTCAGCTCTTCAAGTAAAGAACAGAAAAAAAAGCCTTCAGATTAATTCAACTAATCAAAGCCCACCAAATTCACTCCCTCCCCAACTATTCACATGAAGAGCAAATAAAAGCAAACCAGATAATCATGCAGCCATGCTTCCAGCTTTCATCAGAAGAGCAAAAAGAAAAATTCTTCAGATTACTATAGAGTGATGACTGGCTGCTGTAGGAAGATGACTGGCTTCCTATAGTAATTCAGCCAATCCAATGCACATCCCCCAGCTCTTCTAGTGAAAAAATACTGAGCTCAAGTGCCTTTCTGTACCAGCATTTTGACAATAAGTACAAGAGCCAGCCTCTCGATCATGCCCCTAACACTTTGTGTGTAGGACAATTGTCTCCTTCACCCTACCCTTGCTACAGCACTGGAGAAAGGAGGGTTTGACAATAGGTATGTCTGAAAATAGGTGAATAGAAAATAGGCAAGAGTTGGGTGTAATTTACTGGAGGAAACTGGCAAAGGAACCAAGGTGTTGGGGGCAAATAACTAGAGTGGGATGAGGTTAAGCAGAAGTTTGGACTATATGTTAGAGACTGCCTTCCCTCTCAGGGATCGATATCAAAGTATAGGACAAGAGGTAGACACAGGGGAGTCCTCAGTGAAAGACCAGCTTTGCTAGAGTTTTACTTTAGTATAGAACACAAGCTGGTATGAAAATGGGATAATTAGTAGGGACTATAAAATATAGCATGATAACTGTAGGAATCAATCACAAAAGTTTGGAAAAAATTGGGAAGAAAGACTGGAAAGGTGATTTACAAGGGAACAATAGGAGGACATCTGTATGGCTTCCTAGTATCCAACAAAGTCCAGAAGTTTTAGGGTTTTAGCTTGGAGGAGTTTGAATAGATATTTTTACACCTCAAGCAGACTTAAAAAATCTTCAGACAGACTGCAAATGCTGGCAGTGTGATGGAAAAATGAGAGGTACTTGGGAACATATTTTTTGGTGCAATGAGCTGGCATATGTTAACAACTCTTATTAGAAATTTTGGAGGAGCAAATGGCCACAGCTAAGAAAATGATTCTTTTGAGCTGGGACACAGATATAGTTTAGATATAGCTGCTGGCTGCCAGAAAAGCAATTACTCAAAAAAATAAATCTAAATCTAAACCAACTGTAATTGAAATATTGAATATTGTAAAGGAGATAAAAGAACTGGAAGTGAGATCTTTTGAAAAAGAGAAGGAGCAAACTAGATAGAAATATACTGAATGAGAAACATCATTAAGGCCGGCATACAAATCATTCCACCTTCTAACAGGGTCGAGATTAGCTTTTGAATTGTATGAAATCTAGCAATGTTTATTTCCTTTCCGGTTCAGTGGGCTATTGTAGTTCTGAAATGATATTTTAGACTTCCCTTTTTTTTGTATGTATGCTAAAGATGTTAATATTTTATCAGTGCATTCCTTCTTTTTGTGTGGGCATTTCTGAGATTCTTATTGTCTGCATTACTAAAACCAGCTGTTAAATGTAACCAGTTCAAAACAGTTTGGCATGAAATCTTATCAAAACAGTCTGAAAGGGTTAAGAAGGCTCATAGGTGGTTTAGTAAACAAGAAAAAAAGGTCTGAGACTAAACTACCGATACAGAATTATTGATTCATCCCAGAGAAGAATGTCCTTATGAAAGAAATGAGATCAATTTTAAAAAGTGTCACAGAGAGGAAAAGTGTATTAGAAACAGGTGACAGGACTTGTCAGATCTCTTATAACAGAAATATATTAATGCCTTAAAAATGTGGGCATGAGGAATTCAGTAGAAAGAGACACCTGAGGACATAATTTCCTTATTTTATAAACAATGGTCATTCTGTAGAGTAACTTGCTATGGAGGTTTTGAAATCAAGCAGAGTTTTATCATTCACATCCTACATAGATTTATTTAGTAAAAAGGATTAACTACTGTAATTAATGCTGTGTTTCTGAATGTGAACTTTGTATGTATATTATCAGTTAAACCTAACCTCAAATTGAGGTTTTGTATGGGCATCTTTGGATGTATAATGTCCGTTAAAAATGTGTGTGTGTGTGTGTGTGTGTGTGTGTGTGTGTGTGTGTGTGTGTGTGTGTGTGTGTGTGTGTGTGTGTGTGTGTTTGTGTGTGAATGTGTATGTGTGTGTGCACTTTTAGCCGCAAAATGTGACAGTTTGTATTGTTTGCTCATGTAACTGATTGCCTAAGATCACTGAAGGCAGAGAGCATTGTATCACATTTTTAGAATGGATCTTGGAAATGTAATTTACTGACTATAACCATTCCATAGGTTCATAGGTGTGTACTAGGCTAATGGCCGTGGAGCCTTTACAAGCCTAGCCCATAGGCCCCGGCATCATGCCACCCTACGTTACTTCCCAGTGCCTCTATCAAGTAGAGCCACTGGAGTGATCCTCGGAGTGAACTTTCTATTTCCCATCCACTCATCAAGATTTCTCTTGAAGAGATCCAGTGAGGTGCTCCACTTGACATGTATGGGAAGTCTATTCCATAGCATGGGCAGTCTCTGGGTGAGGAACCTGTTCCTCCAGCATGTTCTGCTGATTGTGGTAATGAGATTGAGGTCTCTGGAGCATGTGGTCCAGAGGGATTGGGATTTCTTTAGATGTAGCATTTCTAACAGAGCTGGGTCAGACATGGCTTTGTAAGTCAAGTAGAGATCGTCACTTAGTAGACAATATGAGAAAATATGATTCCAGAAGTTTTAAAAATGTTTCTAGTTCATTCATAATTTAAAACTTACTTAGCCTGCTTGTCACAGATAAAGACAGAAATGTTTGACCACAGCCCACATGACCTGAGAGTGAGTAGTGGCTCAGGCCATGGAAGAACCATTCCGGGGATTGGCATGAGCAGACAATGGTTGGTTGCCCATCCTGTGTGGAAGGAAGCAGCTACACCTGCTACTGTACTGAAACCAGTAGAGGCTGAATATATTATCTTTGCTAGATCAGTGCCTCGGAAGCAAATGGTCTCTGATGTGTGTGTGCATGCCAAATAGAAGACAGTATAGCCAGAGCCATGACTGTCTGCTACTGTGTATGTAAGGAAACCAGGCTGACCCATCATCTGCTGCATGACATCATGAATTAAGGCATTGAGAACACCATGATGGCTGCCTGGATGATGACCTCCCATGGCCGTCTTACCTGACAAGGGAACTAATGGGCCATTTGGCTCTCACACTATGGAGATAGTGAATATACTATCAGAAAATCAGAGGGCTGATAGCTGGCAGGCAGTGTTGCTATGAAAAGGACCTAGCCTTAAAATATCTTATGTGATAGCCATTAAAGAGGCATTATACCTGGGTAAAACAGCCTTGGGACTAATGATCCTTACTGAAGGAAAGCATTAAATAACAGTTAAAGGAATGTGCAATGTTACCCTTTTGACGGCAATATACTCTTGCTTCTACACATTTATAACAAAAAAGTGTGTTGCATCTATAGCTGTACCAGAACAAGTCCTGACATGCACTGTCAGGGACAGTGTTACAGTTAGTTAATGCCAGATTTCTATTCAGAGTTAAGTATAATATGGAAAAAAATTGATCAACAATGGATTAAAGCCAAATTTCCACAATCCAACTCATCAACCACAATTTCCATCTGTCCCATCACCACCAAAAACAATTAAAATTCCTTCATTAAAAGTACTTTTTGTAGGGGGGCTTCATACCTTCTGCATCTCCCCACTGTGGAAGCTTTGCCCCATGCCTCTGATCAAGTCTATATTAGAACTTCGAAGTTTCACAACTTTGAATGTTCTAATTTTGATCCCTATTCAGCGAAAGCTGAGAACATCGAACATGCAGAACAGCAAATTTTTTCCTAGGGAAAAAGTTGCTGTTCCGAAACACATACACACAACACAAGCACACCAAACAAACAGCAATCCACACACATTCACCTAAAATCTTACATCTAACCCTACACTAAACTGTACAAACACCACTAACTATCCACTTATGTTAACCCAAACCCTAACCCTAAGGTCCATCACTATCGCACACTCACCTCACCCGCACCCTAACCCTAACTCACCTACCCTGCCCTAACCCTCACGTCCACACAATTGCACACTTACCTGACCCGCGCCCTAACCTTAACTCACCTAACCCACCCTAACATTCACGTCCGCACAGTCGCACACTTACCTGACCCGCGCCCTAACCCTAACTCACCTAACCGCCCTAACCCTCACTTCCACACAATAACACACATACCTAACCCCCGCCCAGTCGAACACTTACCTGAACCCAACCCCTAAATTTACACCACAATGCTGAAAATAGCGAAGCGACAGAAATGGACAACCAAATTCTTTCCCTAGGAAAAATTTGGTTTTCTGTCATTTCACTATGTTCTATTATTAGAACATTTGAAGTTGTAAAACTTTGATGTTCTAATATAGACCTCCTCTGATCTTTAAATATAGTATCTTGAAAGGTTGCACCATCGTAACAAAAGTAATTAATTAATTATATGTCTGTTTTCTTTAAGCTGACTTGACCTTAGAGATAGTACAGTTTAGAGATCAGAGGTGTGGGGTCAAAGACCTCCATCAGGGACTAGAAGGGGGGGTATATACTCTCCTGAAAAATGTAAATCCACTGGATCATGCAATGTAGTTGAAGATGTCACATTACAATGGGTGGTGAGAAGTTTTGATGAATAAGATGGGTACAAGAAGTTCATTGGTACTAAAGTAGATCTTAAAAGATCATTGCTTTGTAGAAATTAAAATGGTAATTATCTAACATTATGGAGGAAAACAAGTAGAAGAAAAGATGAGTGTTTCTGAAGCAAATATTGCTTAATTTAAGACAGAAAGAGAAATAGAGAGACAGTTACAGCATCTAGTATGGTTTCTCAGAGGAGTAAGAGAGGGTTAAATGAAAAAATGCAACAATAAAGGCCCCTCTCCATGACACAGAGGGGTGAGGCCCTAACTATGACAAAGATAATGATATGATAAAGGAAAAACAGTAAATTAATCAAACACATAACAGCCCAAGATATACACGACAAGACAATAAACATAACACCCCCACATAAATCAAACCCTAAATACATAAATACATCATTAAAAAATTAAAGTAAGAGTAAGAAAAACTAAGAAAATAATTGAAAAAAAAATCACACAGGAAAATACAGTGAGAAAAATAAGCATAAAAACGATATTAATGTTACAAAACACAACCCCCCCACAATACTGCAACATTAAAAATGCCATGAAGAGTAAACATGAGACTTATTTTTTCTCTTAGTAGCCTAACAGTATGAAATTCTTGACTGAGGATGACCCTCCGCCCTCTCTCTCTCACTCTGTTCATATCATGCCATGCCTTTGTGCATTTGCTACTGTAGACTTTTGGTAGCCACCTAGACGCATGGGAAAACTATTCAAGGAGACGAAGCTAGCCACTGATCCTGACTTGGTGTCACACCATTCTTGAATTGTACACCTGCAGAGCAACATGCATACATTCAAAATCATGATTACATATGAAAGGTGGGGTACAGGAGGCACATGCAGCTGACAGGCAGTCACACATAATGGAGTCCATGATTTTAACAAAGTCTTACATAATGTGCCTACATGAGTCCATGCTTAACATGCTGTAGACATGGAGTACATCTTGGTAGTCACCCATGATGCACTGCGTACCCATGACCTTGTTTTCTTGGCTACAGACAGAGATGCATCAATTACTACACAATGGCTTGTCTTCTTCAACACAGACCACATAAATTTTTATGATACAATTTGTGGCCACCTTATGTGGATGAATGTTTAGGAAGCATGTCGATCCATCAACAGCAAATCTACTGAATGTCAGTAGACAGGGCCCACCTTAGGTAAACTTGTGCCCTAGGAGAAAAAGCTCCATGATGTTACCCCATTGCACAACCCATCCTGGCTTATTTACACTATCCAGATTACTTTATTTTCTGTCTTTTTCTCACAGCTTGGCTTACTCATCTTTTTTCATGCAGTTCTTCATGCTTTCATTCAACATGTTCTACCTCAGCAGACTGCACTCTGATAACTGTGGAGAAAACAACTGCATTAAGCCATGGGTGTTCTAGATGTTATGAGGTACATTTCAGAATTTTTTAAGCAACCTTTTTAATCCAGTGATTGCCTGAAAAGCAACCATGGCCAAATAAATAAATTTAGTTTTACTCTTCAACTTTGTTTTTCTTCATGCATCCTTTCAGTATATCCTGACTGACCGAGACTATACTGTAATACCTGCAATGGAAATAACTGTATTAAGACAGAGGAATGGGGGCTGCTAGGCTCCCAGAAGCCGTGAGATTTCTAGATACACAGATATGCATGTTAGAGTTTTTTAAACAATATTTTGTCCAACAACTGCCTGAGCAAAAAGCACTATCACAGAAATAGATCTTATCACAATTTTCAGCTTTGTTTTTTTTTCCTGCATACTTTTAGCACAGCCTAACTAACCAAGGCTACACTGTAATAACTGCAGTGGAAATAACACGAGGTTTCTAGATGATCTGAGGTGCATTTTAGAGTTTTTAAATAATCTTTTCATCCAACAATGGCCTGCCTAAATGAAAACTATGATTAAGTAAAGAATTTCAGTCTTAATCTTTAATTTTGCTTTTTTGTGTATTCTTTCAACACATCCTAACTGACATAGACTACTCTGTAATAGCTACATTAAGCTGTAAGACATAAGGCTTTTAGGGACCCAGAAGCCATGGGGTTATAGATGCTCTGAGGAGTATTTGGAGCTTTTTTCCAACATTTTTTTTTTATTTAATGATAATCTGAATAAAAATCATATGTACAGTAAAGAAATTCAGTACTAATTTTTCGTTTCAAAGAAGAAATAAGTTGTATCCAAGGGTTAATGCTCAAAGCTGATCAAACAGACCCAGGCAATTATAGACCCATAAGTCTGACGAAACTCATATGTAAAGCCATGAAAAGACCTATCATGGAAGTAATCAATTAGGATGTAGTGAACCTCCAAACACTGAACATGTCTCAGTTTGGATTCATCAAGAGCAGATCATACTTACTCATCCTGGTGGATTTTTTGAAAAGGTCACCAAAACAATGGAGGAAAGCAAAATAGTACACACCACATACCTAAACCTGGCCAAAGCTTTTGATACAATTTCCCACTCAGGCATAGTAGAAAAGTTGATTCCTTGGTGCGTTCATTGCCTGTCTGCTAGTTTATTGTTTTAACGAATAGTAGAAAACTTATATAAAGTGGGAATAAACACCTACATCAGAAGCATAGCTAGCGCAATCAGAACCTGGTGTCAGTACTATGAAGCAGTGCTGCACCCCCAAAGAGAAAAAAAGCACTTTACTGCATTAAGCTAGTCACTATGTTGTAGTGATTTGCTTATTACAAATCCGAGCTCTTCCACTGAAGAGAAGAAGAAAAAAAACAGACATTCCTTCTACTGGTACACCAATAAGGTGGCCAGATGCGCAACATGACCCACCCTTCCCATCTGTCTAGCCATTCAGGTCCTGTTTCTGTGCCCTGCCCCAACCCTCCACCATTTTATTAATGAAAAAAATGTTCTTATTTATAAACTGTACCAAAATGTTTGCTACAAATGTTTCAAACAGCTGCTAGGGTTTATACCCTGCCTGCACAGAGTGCTAGGCATTCATGTTTTGTTTAAAAAAATATTCTAATAAACTGTAACAAACTGTTTGCTACAAATGTAGCAAACAGATGTTACAGTTTATACTCTTCCTGCATGGAGCACTACATCACTCAAGTTTTAGCTAAAAAAAAAAAAATGTGATTTTCTTTTTTTTTTTTTACTTTTAAACTGTAGCAAATTGCTTGTTACAGTCTGTCAAGCAGCTGCTACATTTTAAACCACACATGGGCTATATTTGCATCACTTAACTTTATGTCCCCTATCTGCAGTATAATTATACTTACCAAGCAAATGTCCATACATGATCATTTTCTTTGTGAAAATGTGACAAATATGACTTTTGTGCCTTATGTCAGTATTATGCACACTCCAAGAGTGATATACACAAACAACGGTAAAGATAGCATCTGTACTGTTCCACCTAATACCTCTCAAGGGTCATGTATACCCTCTCTTGCACAACCCACAGAGTCGTTTTACCCACATGAATGCAGTCTGTGCATCCAAACACTATGCCCCGTCATGTTACTATGTGGAATGCCTGCTTGTTGTTGCATCATTTATTTCAGCTATCAGAGAATGTTATGTGCTCACTCAAATGCCACAGCGTACAGATGTTATCCTGTTAATTACTTGAGATTCTAATGAATGGA
Source organism: Protopterus annectens (assembly GCF_019279795.1). NCBI lineage: Eukaryota > Metazoa > Chordata > Ceratodontiformes > Protopteridae > Protopterus > Protopterus annectens. The sequence goes on along the minus strand of NC_056725.1, from coordinate 1,741,048,436 downwards.
AAAATGTCTACGTTATCTCTTGTTGATCTTTAGAAAGTTCATGTTACAGGACACAGATGGTTGCTACTGCTTAGGATTTCAGCAGAATGAGTAATCCTAACTGTTTGACAGGCGTAAGTCGCATATACCCCATATCACAGTTCTGGTGAAGGGTGTTCTTGTATAGAAGATAGTTAGCTACACTGGTCCATGGGAATCAGATATATACAAGAAATGTCTCATAATCACATGTCAGATACAAGGAGTCCTTACCTATCCCATACTACTCAGTGACCCCTTATTCAGTAAAGGGTAGCAAAGCATTGGCAATGAGGTTGTACTAGATGTGCATCTTCTGTTCCCAACATTTCTGTGCTCTGCTTTGTGAGTAGTCTAGCTGCATTAACTATTCTTGATCTATTACCTAGCTGCTCTGCATCGCGCAAGATTCATTTTATCCCTCCTACTCTGCTGTCTATGTGCTTAGTTTTATCCAGTTCAAAATGTCTAACAATTAAAGTCTGATGCTTGTTTTGCAGAATGTTGTTTACTTAAGATGGCACTCTGCCTCATTTGCACTGGATATATAAATGTCATCTCATCTTCACAACCTCAAGTCTATCTCATGTGTGCACCAGTTATTCAGTTTCTGCAAAGCACAGTATTACTGTCCAGATTGTACACAGTGGCCTTTCTCCTTATGCAGACCATTCATGAACACCGCTGTTATTCCTAACAGCTGGCTTTCAGTTGAACATCAGATATATGGCAGGGTATGCAAATGTTATAATACATGTAAAATGTAGTTTATTTTTCATTTCTTTATTTTTTAACAGTGGCTAAGTCTTCTAGTCTAAAACATTCAGATGCACATCCTATCCTTATCTACATTACATACTACAGTGCATACTGTTTCATGACTTTTCTACACAAAGAAGATGAACTGTTAACAATTAGTAACCTACTTAATTCTTGTCCTCTGAGTCACAGACATTTAATTCACTTTGCATTTCTTAACAGTTCTCATTCATTTGCTGAGTCACTGTAATATACAGATAGCCTTCATGCAGTTCAACTTCCTTGTACTGAAGAAGAGACTTAGTGAAGATCTAATGCACAAACAAACTGGGGAAATCCCCAAATAAAATTTGTCTTGAAGGCAGCTATAATTAAGATGAAATGGAGAAGTTCTGTGGTATTGCTGCAAGTCTAGCCATCTGTGACACATACTGTTTTAAAAAATTACTGCAGTCCCTATGTTATGAGTCATATTATTTAGTTATTCAACAAAATACAAAACCATGACAGTAACTATTAGCATGAGGGATTAATAGCTGGTGAGAGAGGGTTGCAGTAGGTGTATCTTCTCCAAAATAATGTGATAGAATATGTACATATTGCATGTCACTGGATCACATTTAAATAAGATTACCATGACCATGAACTAATGTGATAGAATATGTACATATTGCATGTCACTGGATCACATTTAAATAAGATTACCATGACCATGAACTGGTCAAATGAGCAACTAAAACAACTGCTCATCTGAGCTGCCTTATTATCCTGTGGAATTAAGTAACATTGGTACCTAACATACCATACATAGGCACACACATCCTATCTCTGGCAGACATGCACACGTGTGCAAGCTCCCACACATACCCACAGACACACAGACTCATAAGCGCACACATGCACACGCACACACACACACACACACACACACACACACACACACACACACACACACACACACACAGTCATACACACACACACACACACAAACACAGAGTCATATACACACACACAGAGTCATATACACACACACACACACACACACACACACACACACACACACACACACACACACACACACACACACACACACACACACACACACACACACACACACACACACACTTGCGTACTATACCCAATGTACCCAGCAGCTATTGGATGGGCAGCCTAAGAACAGCAGAGCCACTCTGATTTGTGTCTCTGCTATAATCACCCTTCTTTTTCCAACAATAGAGGCCATACATTTTCACACAGTGATACACACCTGCACAGATGCTCACCCCCCACACACACACACACACATATACACAATTTTTGTATCCGTGATCTTCCCATCCATGGCAGCCTCCACAGGTAGTGTCAGACAGTAGTCATTCTTCATGAAGAAACATACAAAGTCCATTGAACATGTAGGAGAAAGAGACAAATGTAGGTTTTGTAAAACAGAATTGGAAACAGTTGCACATCTTGTTGCTGTTTGTGATATACTAATTGCAGAAGGACTTGTATACTGAAAGGCATAATAACAAAATGGTTGCATTGGGGATTGTGCAAACACTATAATACTGAAGTAGGTGAAAAACATTGGAAACATGAGCTACAAAGCACTATAGAAAATGATGAGGTTTATATCGCCCATTATCCACACAGTTCAAAAAATAGATGCGAAAAAAAACAGGTATAGTAGGCCATGAAAAGAAGACAAAAGTAGCATTGATCACTGAAATTGCTACACCCATTGACTATGGTGTCTTATCTACAGAGAGACACAAAGTTATAAAATACCAGGATTTGCAGGCAGAAACGAGGGCAATGTGTAAGAAGGATACCCAGACAGATCTAATAGTAGAAGGAGCAACGGATCTTACTAAAAAAGAATTTACAATCATACTTAGCTATGTTACCAATACAAGTAACTCTATGGATTGCAGAAGGAGTCATTACTGGGTACACTGTGGATGTTGTAAAGAGCACTTCTAGCTAACATCAAAGATTGAAACAATACCAATTTCAAGAACTTTAGGAATTATGAGTGGGGTCCATTCCCATCATGGTATTAGAAACCAAAAAGACTTAGAGAAATTAAATAGAGAAAGACACACATATACACAAGAAGCATTCAGACACATGCATTTATAGACACAGTCACACACTGTTGCTGTAACCACACGCACAGCCTGAGAGACTGACACTTGTATACCCTCTCATACACGTCATCCACTGCTTACCTGAAGGGACTATCTAAGTGGGATACAGCTGTTGTACTTTAGCTCATACAGATTCACCCCATTGAAATGCAGAAATGTATGTGGCTAACTTATCCTATACACTTACACATTTTGGGTACTGCTGTGCATGAATCATGTGTAGCACCTCTATGAACTGCAAGAATCCTTGCACAGCAGTGCATTGGAATGTGCACTGTTTTAGATGCCCCAGGATGACTGCATTTACAGAGATGGCTGCAAGATTGCTCTACTGAGCAGTGAGGGAGTTTCTGGATCAAGACCCCCCCCCCCCTTGCATACTATCCAGATCCATTTGCACAGCTTAGAGCTATACACAAGCTATCCATGAATACCAGTTATAGTGTGTACTACATGAAAAGACTCTTGTGTCTTTGGATAGGAGCAAGGCATACTGCTACTACAGATGAAAACAACAAAAATACTTTTATCTAAAATGTTATAACAGTTAACAGATATCTGTAAGCTGCCTACCTATAGAGCATGCTCTAAAGAACAACAGCAGCAACTACAACAACAAAAAGTGTGTTACGTTTGTCTCAAGGATCATGAGACAACTGGCTGCAATACGAATTTGTTCAAAGTTAGTTTCTTTAATCAAAATGGTTGAAAGGTCATTCATTAAAACATCATTTAGTCAAATGCAAAATAACTGAAACATGATGAGGTGAAATGAGGTCAAATGACACAAAGGAATATGTTTCAAAAAGAGTTTTTTGCATAGGTGCACTGCCCATGTGGGGACCTTTTCCTGTCCCTCATACTTTTACTTAAAATTACTAACCCCACAGTCCCACAAGTGTGGAGAACAGTGAAAATGCCACACACACAAAGAATCACTGTCAGCATACAAATAGACAACACAACAGCAGTGATTATGTATAAGTAACACTATTCATCAAAAAAAGTCTCCACGTATTTCTACATATTTTACTTTCTTATTATAGAACTATAAGTAGCTATGCAAAATGCCATGAAATGGATTTTTAACAAATGGTCATAGAACTAGATGGGCTTTCAATCATTTGAACACACTGATTTTGTCATTCATTGAAATACACATTTAACCAGATGGCAAGCAATCATACATCTATGTGCTTGCATGTGTGTGTATGTATGTATGTATGTATGTGTGTATATATATATATATATATATATATATATATATATATATATATATATATATATATATATATATATAAAATGATTTTAACTGATTTTTACTTTATCTGGATAAGTCAACTGTCATATATATCTATATATGTATATATATATATATAAAACTGCTGTGCGTACATCTATATTTGTTTATAATTATATATATATATATATATATATATATATATATATATATATATATATATATATATATTATACATTCCTGTTGATTTTGATTGAGTCTCACTCACAATCCTGCAAAATATGACTTGGTAAACCTTGGGAATGGGCTTTATCATTGGTCTTCAGAGGCCCCCCAGCTCTCCTTGCTGTATACGATTAACAAATCATTTTTCTCAGGTTTGTGAACAACAATTTGTAACTATCAAAATCAGCTCGATGATGCACACACCCGTTTTATATATACATATCTAGATATATAGAGCAATTGACTTATCCAGATAAATAAAGTAAAATTAAGTTAAAATCATCCTGCCAGCACAAACCCCTGTTAATTATCTACTTTATTTAGATGACCTTTTGCTTCAGGCGCTTTGTCCTAGTCTCCTGTTATAGGATATGAAGTTCTCCATCTGTGTTTTTCAAATTCTGAGTTCACTGTCAACTTCCAAAAGTCCATCCTGACTCTTTCTCAGGATAATGGGTATCTGGGATGCAGGCTTCAGACAGTGCAGATGCTGGCCTCTCTTCCACCTCCAAAAGTTTTAATTGACAACCTTCTTTCAGTCTCTTCCTCTGACTGCAATGTCAGCCAGGGTTTCTTCGGGCCCTGGAGTTCATGGTCTCTTATATTTCCATGCTCCTTCTTGCCAGACTGAGTATGCAGAAGCTTCAGTGGTATGTCATGTCAGTTTGGCTGCAACATTGCCACCATATGTATTTCAGTGTACCTCTCCTTCATTGTCTAAAGAAGGAAATTGAGTGGTGGATTCAACAGTTTCTCTCAACCCAGGCCTACCCTTTCAGCCTCCAGTCTTTTCTCACAAACTGTTCATCAATGCCTCAGACATGGTGTGATAGGCTTCTTTTGGTCACCTGAAATTTCAGGTTTTCTGCCCCCCATCAGAAGTCATACCATATCAATATCAAAAAGATGAGAGCTCTGATTCTGGCCCTTCAGGATGTTCTGTACAGGCCCCTTGAAGGTGAACACAGACAACATTACAGTGATGTGGTATGTCAACAAGCAGGGAGGAATGAAGTCTTACCTCCTCTGCAGGATGGTGCTTCAGGTGTGGGAAGTGACTGTCTGCAATCAGTTAATTCTTCAGGCAGTATACATTCCTTCAGAGTACAAACTTGTGGCAGATGCTCTGAGCAGATCCAAAACACAGGCTCATGAATGGACATTGTCCATCAGTGGGGTATACCTGAGGTAGATCTTCTTGCTTCTCCTCTGAGCAGCCAGCTTCCTGTGTTCTGTTCCAGAGTACCATGCAATCTGGTGTACAAAAAAACAATAGCCCTTTCATTTTCTTAGAAGGGGATTTCTCCGTGTGCTTTCCTTCGATCTCACTGGTTGGATTTCCTCACACAAATGACAAGGGATCTCTCATCCATTCTCACTTGTCCACTCTTCAACTGACACTGTGGGTGATAGGTGCTTGAAAGGGATTAAAGCCCTCTTTTTCTGATTTTAAGTGTTTAAATGCCAGGCTTTTTCAGAATGCAAGGAAGTACTCAGCCAGAAAATGTTATGTCCAAATGGAAGATATTTCATCTGGTGCTATGCATGCAACCAGGACCCTTTTTTTCAGTGGAGGTCCTTCTGGTTTTCTCTCATTTGTGTGAGTTGCTTCAATCTGGCTGGGCCTGTTCCTCTGTGAAGGCACATTTGTCAGCCATTTCTGCTTGTCTGCCCTTGAATGCTTTCTTGACTTCACACTTTGAGGTCAAACAATTTCTTAAAGACATCCTGCATATTAGACCTCCAGAGAAACCTAGTCCTCCTTCTTGGGACCTTTAATTTTGTTTTGGGAAAATTGACCCGGGCTCCTTTTAAACCTGCAGATTTTGCTTCTTTGCGACATTGTACCTGGAAGTCTGTTTTGTTGCTGGCTCTTACTTCCATTCGGAGGGTTTTTGAGTTCCAGGCCCTTACGGCCATTCCTTCCTTTTTTTTTTTCACAGGGACAGGGCATCCATTCATACTAGTCCTGCATTTATGCCCAAGGTAGTAAATGAGTTGTCCTTCAATCAGTCTGTATAACTCCCTCCCTTTTTCCCTTGTCAGTGTGCTAGTACTACTTGGATAAAGCTAAGGCCATTCATAAGTCTGATCAGCTTTTTGTTTCCTTTCATCCCAGGTCATTGGTTTGGCTGTTTCTAAGCAAACCATCTCCTCCTGGGTATCTAAGGCCATTTCTTTCTGTTATAGTTTTCATGGCAAACCTGTCTGCTTCTGTTAGAGCTCATTCCACTAGTTTGTTGCCTCTTCCAAAGCTTTCTTCATTGGGTTGGACACCAGTTCCATCCTTGAAGCTGCTACTTGGTCGTCAGCGCATACCTTCACTAAGTGTGAATTTGGATATGGTTTCTAGGCCTAGAGCACATTTTGCTAAAACCAGTTTATATCGATTTGCTGAGGGCTGTTCCCAGCCTTCCACCTCCCATTCTGTTTCTTGAGGTTTTTTACTCTCCCTACTGCTAAGAATACTGTAACAGTGATAGAGAAGGACATGGTACAGTTGTGTAAAATCTTACTGTAAAAGTGGATGTCATTTTCCTTGCTGCAGTCTTCACGACCTCCAACCCCCTCTTGTTCAGCTGAGACTTTCCCTCTTTTCTTCTGCATGTTCTTTTTTTTTTTCCTTCTTCTGGATATACATGAACTCCTCTGTTTTATGGAAACTGTTCTCTTTCAGCACAGTTCAGTTGTGGTTAACTGCGTCTGTGTGTCACACCTATGCTTCCCACACAGAACATAGGGCAGAAAGTGTGATGTACAGTGTATACAAGATCATTAGGCTCTGGTATACTGACAGAACGTCCGGCTGACCTGTGCCGGAGATCCCTACCATTATACTGCAACAGTGAAGAGAGGGACATCTACTGTTATGGTAAGACTTTACACAACTGGACTTTCTTTAGGTGGCTTGGGAGGGATTCCCATGTTTTAGGAGCAAGGATGGAGAGAAACTAGTGCAGTGTATCCTCTTTGTGGGGTTGGAGTGTGTGTGTGTGTGTGTGTGTGTGTGTGTGTGTGTGTGTGTGTGTGTGTGTGTGTGTGTGTGTTATAAAACTTTTCAACTAATGTTGGGAATGACTTACACTGGAGAAGTTTTTGAAGACGAGTCTGGTAGCAGGTCTGCTGTTTGCTGCTTTGAGAGCCATTTGATTTTTTTGAGGGTGAGGCAACGGTGCTCATTAGAGGGTGAGTGTGTGATGAGACGATGCATTTTGTTTTTCATGGTCTGTAGTGCAGAGGAGTTTTTCTTTGAGACTGTGACTGTTATGGGTAGTCCATATTCAAGCTGGGTCAGAAAGATTCACTTGCTTATAGCTGTCCTGGCTGGTTTGGGTAGGTAGGGTTAGATTTTCCTGGGCCCAGAAGTGTTAATTTTTGTATATGGGTATTGAATGCTGGTGACTGCTCTAGCCACAAACCAAGGTATTTGAAGGAGGTGGTTTTTTTTTTTTTGTTTGTTTTTTTTTGTGTGTGTGTGTGCCACAAAAAGTGGTGGTGATCTGTGACTTTGATTTTTTAAGCTTTTGGGTGGTGCCATATAGCATGTTTTTTGTGGGAATAACTGTTTGTGATTAATGAGCCAGAAATTGAGGGAGTTAAGGTCTCGTTTTGATTGAGTGGTTGCTGCTGGACCTAAACAGCACCATGTAATCAGCATAGAAGATGACTATTAGAGTAGGTAGGTCATGAGGTAGTTGATTAGAATGGAGAAGAGAAGATTTGACTCTTGTATCCTGGGAAGAAAGGGGGCAAGAGCCAAATACTCCCAGGGTGGGGGCTGGGGCTTGCCTGTAGAGCTTAACCAGCCCATCTGTTCCACTGTCTGGCAACCATCTGGTAGTATGGAGTGGGCCATCTTCAAGTCCTGAAGAGCAGCCTACTTATTCCTCCCATAGGCAGCTTGTTCAGAGTGCTGTACCAAATGGAAAAGCAAGTGTGTTTATCCTGCACACTTTTTTTTTGTTCTGTTAAGGGCTGTAAACTGACTTAATAGTGCTAAAAGTATTACAAGGGCTGCAAGAGAGTAGGAAAAGCTTTTAAGTATTCAGAGGAGCTGATAGAAGTTGAAATGAAGCAAGGTTTGGCTGAACATGGCTTCTCAGGAAGAGTGTTTTTTAAAAACAGACTTCAGTCTTCAGAGAGAACCTGAGACTTTTTGCTGTACTAAAGAAACTGGAAGGAATAAACTGCATTGATTTTTATGGAAGTACAGATGAGCAGCTAGACTGATTTTCCAGGAGATGACACACTTGCATGCTCCACATCTGGCCATCAGAAAGCAGCTGTGATCTATATTAGTAAAGATGTTATGCTTGCAGGTGAAGCTGCACCTGATAAGACTCTGGATGAAAGTGAAAGGGGATTAATTAAAAATTACAGTAATGTGGTTATGGAAAATTGATTTATTCGTTTTGCACCACTCATACGAATACGATTCATCCCTGTCATTATTCAAGTGCAACTTATATTTATGGATGAGGAAACTTTAAGCTTTGCCTTCCAAATTGGCTACTCATCACTTCAGACACTTGGGTTCTTTCTGTCATCAGTCAGGGTTACTTCATGGTATGGAAGTCCCCTCCTCTTTTTCAGGGAGTTTTCAACCTCCTCTAGAGCAACTTTCTCATTTTACTAATGGACAGATGCAGCTCCTAAATACTATTTGTCTTATGTATGGGTGTCCTCAAATTATCCATGGTTTGATCCCTGTTCTCATTAATGGTAGTATATATGATTATTGACCATGGAATGGGTAGGCCAAATCTATACCCAAAGGATATTATTTCGTGAACGAAAAATGGGAATTAGCTAGGATTAAAATGGCCCACATGGGTAGCTAGCCTAGTACTTGCCTATGAATCTATGAACGTTTCTCTTCCTTGCTCCTGCTTTTCATCTTCTACCACTTAACCAGTGAAGTCACGCCTCCCTTCATCAGTCCTTCCTCCTTCTCTTCTTATACTGTTTACTTCTGACATTCTATTGTTGTCCGTCTGTCTACACCCTACTTTATTACTGTGCATCTACAACCTACCTCTTTGTCAAAAATGTTTGTGATAGCCATGTACTCAAATATATTTATTATTTATTTTACATTTGTTGACTGGGCTAGTCTAGCTGGATATATGTCCATTTTCAGTAGAGGCCCGGCGAGAAAAGCTCCAAGCATGAACAGTGACAAAGTTAACAATATAAAAAGACATGATAAAGCAAATACAGAGGCAGCATTGTTCAAAGAAAAATTAAAAATTATAAACTATAAAAATGTTAGTAAGAAATTATACTAAACAATATACTATACACACGAGAAGGTATGAGCAAGACTCAGTTAAGAGAAGTTATATTTTATCCTCATATTATGAAGAAAAGGATAATAGCTAGATTTGGAGGCATAGGTTAGAGGAGTAGAAAAGGAAGGGGACAAATGTATCAGTCTGGGTTAGCACATGGACAGAGCCAATAAGTTTTGAGATGTTCTTTAAGATGTTTTTTAAATATATGTACTGGATAAAATGTCCTTCTGTCAAAAGAGGTGCCTTCAGTCGTGGCTTACCATTTCATTGAGGTACATCCATGCTGGAGTTGATTATAGTCAGTCTGGTGTGCAGAGCCAAAGCTCCATGTAGGGGTGGTGTGTGGGGGATTTTCTGCCAAAGGGAAAAAAAATTAATATTGCCCTTTTTATTATTATTATTAGCACCTTTTTCATGACCACCACAGTTTTCACATAAACAATTACTTTCACTGACAAGGTTCCTTTATAAAACAGTGTAAAAGGATTAATTAATTTGTAGTAGTTATAAGGCACACATCAACAGGGCATTTTCTGCTGTATATAGAAAACTAACCTAACAAGGCTGCACTGTGGTACCCGCATGTCTAGTATAGAAATCAGTTAGTTACAAGACATGAAAACACACAGCAATATCAATCCTATAAATCAAGTCTAATTTAACAGTATAACTCTGTAGTGAGTGAATTCCAAATAAAAATATCAACTTTATGTTCATTAAAAATAAATGCAGTGATACAACAGAACTTCTAAATGAATGAAGACAGTCCATCACAATACACATAGATTAAAACTAAGTGTTGCATTAACAACGTAAATTGGACCCATCATAGTATTACTGCAGAGCTGAAGGGTAACCGAGCTGTACCTAACAGATTACTTATGATGGCAGTAACTATTATATATACATCTATTTAAGACAGGCCAATAACAGGTTTAGCTTTATTGGCATGAATTGTCCTTAACAGACTTAAAAAAAAAAGAAGTCATGGGCATTCAGAACTGCCATATAGCTGAAACACCTGATATGCTTCAGGGGTCATTTGCATATATCCCATATGCCTCTAATACAAGAGGTTTAAGGAATCACACAGTGGAAACTCTAGTTTGGCTAGATTCTTCTTGTAGTCTTTACTGACTAGTTTGTCTGTGTGACCTTTTTACTCATTGTTTTAAAATTCAGATTTACAGAAATTTCGCAAAACACTATACAGCTAAGTAAGTATACAAACTATGTCACCAGACAGTCAATTAATACTTCAAAAACTTAAATAAAAGTGCAGAGAGGAAATGTCTAGGTAAGTGCTACTAAACAGAACTTCCAATTAATTGACAGCATAGATAGAATCTCCACTTAATAGCTATTAAATGAAACAATGTACAGTAGCAGAGTAACCAATGGCAGCTCACCAAAGGAGTTCTGAATGCTCTGTAAAATAATGACTTTCCATTGTTGATTCCCGGTAACAGAAGGTGTACAATAACAGTGTAGTTATGCCTCTTATACTTTCTAAACTTTCTAAACCCATAAATACCCCCTGTCTGGCGTGGCGCCATCTCTTAGACCCCTATACCGCCCCTGGCTGCTGTCTACCTCTGGCCTGGCATCTTTTCCTCTGGTAAGTAGTGCCTTGTAGACAACTGTAATTAAATGCATAAAGTAACCTCGCTTTTTTATACTGAGTGCCTTACACCTCAGCTTACCCTGCAATTGCATTGATTCATGTAGTTTTATTTAGCCTGCACTAATGTGTTTGTTCTTGTAAGCCATTAACGGCTACTTAGTTTCTAATCCTCCTCGTGGCTCCATATAGGTGATTGTGCTGTTCAGGTGCTGGTATTTCCACAGTATCGGCAACCAGACCTGCACGCACTTTGAAATACTGCTACAACGCTAGTTGAAAGTTCTATCGCTTGTTATTAGTACTCCATATGTTGTTCTTTGTCTGTTTAATGAAAAAGCGAATGTAAGGTTGTTAGGTGTTTAATTATGTTAGCGACTGCTGCCTAGGTAGTGTAATCTCCTGTTTATGCACATTGTTTTTCTGTTTAATGAAGAAGGGAATGTAAGGTTGTTAGGAGTTTAATAATGTTAGCGACTGCTGCCTAGGTAGTGTACACCCCTGTTTTTGCACATTTTTTCTTTTTCTGCTTAATGAAGAAGCGAATGTAAGATTGTTTGGAGTTTAATTATGTTAGCGACTGCTGCCTAGGTAGTGTAAACTCCTGTTTATGCACATTTTAGATTATAGTTGCGTGCGTGTTAAGTGACTAGACTTTCCTGTTTTTATGCCTGCACTGAAATCGTACACAACACATACTCCCTTTGTATGTTAACGGCTGCCGTTGGCTTAGCTGCAGTAGCCCCTAACGGCCTCTATACTCCTTGATGATTAGATGACCCGCCTGCTTAAGCGAGCGCTTCTTAAACCAATTTATTGACTAATTCTGCTGTCGCTTATACTGTAGTCTCCATAGCTTTAGCCTGTAATGGCTACTTCCTACAGGGTGAAACCCTGAATTATTGGTTTTAGCGATCGCTTCCTGCCCTGCTTTGTAGCTAGGGTATTTGGGTCTAACAACTCTCTCTCTAGAGCTGAAGTTTGTAGCCAGTAATCTACTGGATTTCTGATAAGCTTCTAGCCTAGTTTCTGGTAGTCACATCCCATACAAACGCCACAGCCATCAGCGGTTCAAGGACCACGTGGATCTACTCTAAGTGCTTAATTAAGCGCAATAGCTGTTGTAACCTGTGCCTGCCTTTAGGACACTGGTTATCCCAACAACCCTCTGTTTGCTACATTTTTGTGGCATCTCCTTCTACAGAACCAGACAGTTACCAACACTAACTCTCACCAGGGGATTGTTTTTAGTATTCGTTATTTATTTGTTACACACTGTCTCTATATGCATTATTCCAGTCTGTGCTGTACTACTTTTATATACAATTAGGAATTGACTATGTATCAATTGTAACCCAATGTACTAAATGTTATCTTACTTGCCTACAGGAATTAACCTATAGGTATATCAATTGTACCAGAATATTTGCGGTCTTATGAAACTGATAGACTCTAGCAGTATTAAGTTTTGTTCAATTACTAACTGTTTTGAATGCATTATAACTCGTATTGCTATACTGTTGCATATGCTAGCAATGTTAGTACAAGTTCATTCTGTGTTTTATTAGAGCTGTTGTACTTACTTTTTTACTGTTATTTATGCTAACCTTCTGCCACTCATTACCTGTGTTGTCTTCTCTCTCTTCCAATAGTACCCTAACCTTCACTGTACTGCTACCGCTATACTATCTGTCAACATATCTATTGGCTGACAAAGGACCTGTGGTTTCAACTGACTGCCTTTACTCCCTGCACCCCCCTCAAGGAAACAAATATGTATGTTAATTTGTCCTGCCTTTAAAGCATAATTGTATTCTCTGGTGTTCCAGGGGCTCTAAAAGCTCTGAGCCTGGTCAGCCAGCAGCCTCCTACCTCCTCAACTAGCTACCTTGTTAACCTTACTCCTCCACTACCTCCTAGTGCCCCTTGTTTTGCTTTTCCTCCCTCCATTATCAGTACTAGCCTACCCCCGTTATTGTAGCTATTTGTAATAATAGCTTTGCCCAGTAGATACCACTACCTTCCCTTTCATTCTTCTTCTCTTGCTTTTCCTTTCCTTAGTCCGCTGTACTATTCTACACTTCCCTGAACCTAAAACTACGCTAAACCTCACACTTCTCCCTCTATACTAACTTGCTATATCAGCCTGCTTTTCTTAGACTCCTACATTTTTTCTCTGCTTCATCTCACCTTAGACATTCTTGACTCACCTTTACTGGCAGCTCTGCTGATTGTTTCTCCTCTAGCTCTCCACTCTGTTTGTTCCCGCTCCGTTCGCCCCCGGCTCACCCTACCCCCAATTCCCACCCACCCCCAGTGGTCCTACACTTATACTTCACTGACCACTCCCCCCTTCCATTATTCTCCTATCACTTACCTCTTTAATTCTAAGCCACTCCTCTTACTCTATCTCCTGATTTCTTACTTAACTCCCACTTAACTCTTTATCACTTAGCCTCTCCTTTACTCTATCCCCTATTAATTCTACTTTACTCCCTCTCTGTTCACATCCTCTGCTCTTCAACACTATACCTTAGGATCCTACTTATCTAGTCCCTACCAATTGCTCACCAACCCAACATATAACCTACTTTACCTCTTCAAACTTTCTCCTTCACTTATTTTCATACCTACCTTCAAGCTACTCCTTATATACATTAAACACCATGCCTCCAACAAATATAACACTCCCACCTCCCTGCTCTCAGCTATCATACTAGCATCTCTTACCATTCCTTATTCACTTACCTCCTATGAATATCTCTCTGTATCTGAACAAAACCTCTACAGCCAACAGACTTTACCCTATTCTCTCACCTTCTCCATTAACCATTGTAACATAACATGTTACTCTACTTATTTATTACCAAAGTTCCATAGAACAACCCATTTCACTTATTACTCTATCAGAAAGACCTTCAATAACCTATCTAAATTTCTAAAATCACTCAGACACCCCCAGCAACACCCACTCCTAGATGGTGACATTCACCCAAATCCTGGACCCTATACTGACTCCACCACTGATCCTACCAAGTTAACAGCTCCCATAGTTTCTACGAATAAAAAAAATCTAACTCCCTCCTGATAGCTCACCTTAACATTAGAAGTATTAATAATAAACTTACCCATCTGCACGCACTCCTTGATATATACTCATTCGACATTCTTTGTCTTACTGAAACTTGGCTAAAACCAACTACTCTAGGCCAAGAAATCACCCCTCCTGGCTATAACATACTCAGAAATGACCGTAAAATAAAAAAAGTGGGGGTATAGCCATTCTCTATAAATCAAGCCTCAAAATCTCCACAGTTAATGTGCTTCCATCACTAGACACCAAATCTGAAACCCTATCCATCAAACTTGAAATAAATAACTCCAAATCTATCTATATAATCTGCATTTATTTACCTCCAGGTAATAGCACAAATTCTCTAGAGAACCTACTGAGCCACCTCTCTATCCAACTACCCCAGGAGACTATTATACTTGGTGATGTTAACATAGACTGGTCTACTTGCAATTCCCTAAACCCTACCAACCATATAAACCTCTTTGGGTTCTCACAACTAATATCATCTACTACAAGAATCCATAAATCCAGTAAAAAGGAAAGTACTTTGGACTGGATCCTCATTAATAGCCACCCTAATTCTTATACTCCAGGAATACTCCCAGATGACATCAGTGACCACACACTTACCTACATTATTAGAGAAAAAATCCATACTGCAACTACTCATCAACTTAAAACCTCACGCTTAAAAACATTATTTAATCCAGATAGCTTTATATCTGAATTAAAAGCATGTGACTGGTCACCACTAACCTATCTAAAATTAGGCGCTGTTACCTACTTTAATACTAACTTTCTTCAAATCCTAGACTCCCACGCACCCTATCGCTCCACTAGAATAAAATCAAAATCTGCTCCCTGGCTCACATCACAAACCAGACAAAAGATACTACTCAGAAATAAAATCTGGGCCAAATGGAGATCTACCAAATGTCCTACAACCCATCTCCAATTTAAACAGCTAAGAAATGCTACAAAGAAAGATATTCGTAGAGACAAAAAAGACTACTACCTACATTTTCAAAAAAACAATCAACAAACTCCACAAAAATTCTGGTCTGCCATAAACAAACTCCTTCAGCCAGGTCACACTACTACTCCAGACCCAATCGGTTTCAACAAAAGTAACTCCAACCTGATCCCTGACGCCTTTAATAACTACTTTACAGAAGCCATTAAAACCCTGGCTAATTCTTTACCGCCCATTGCTGTATCCCAAACAAATACCTGCAATCCTACATCACCTACCTTTCAGATACAACTAGTATCTACAGCTCTCATCTGTAAGCTACTTCAAAAATTAAAACCTTGCACCCCTTCTGCTGACCGACTCCCATCTGAATACCTACAAATAGCTGCAAAAGCCATAGACTATCCCATTTCTATACTTATTAACAGAACTATCTCTGAAGCTAGAATCCCTACTTTATGGAAGGTATCTCATATCATCCCCCTACATAAAGGAGGACCATCTACAGAGCTTTCTAACTTTCGCCCTATTGCTTTACTCTCCCCCTTAGCTAAGATAATGGAAAAATGTATTCATAAGCAGCTACTTAACCACTTACTACAAAATAACCTATTGGCTAACTGCCAACATGGCTTTGGGCTATTTCACAGTACATCTACTGCCCTTCTATCCTTTACCGACTCTATATACAAGAATCGCAACAACAACTCTTTCTCTTCTGCTCTATTTATCGACCTGTCAAAAGCGTTTGACATGGTAAACCACAACCTGCTGCTTGACAAACTAAAGGCTCATTCTCTCAATCCCCAAGCCATACAATGGTTCAGATCCTATTTGGAAAATAGACAGCAAGCAGTACTTTGGCAGAACAGTCTATCTTCACTACTTCCTGTAAACATTGGAGTCCCACAGGGCTCCATCCTAGGTCCCTACTCTTCTCCTTATTTATCAACAACTTACACATCAACATACCCCAAGCCACCTGCATTCAATATGCAGATGACTCCACATTAATATGTACAGCCAATGATATATCCTCTCTCCATTCCCTCACACAAACTGTTTTTCAGAATGTTGAAAACTGGTTTATGCAACACTGCCTCCTCTTAAACCCCCAAAAAACAAAGCTATTGCTTTTTACTCCTACTCATAAATCAGCCACTCCTTTCTTCTCTATAACCTCTAACAATGGTACCAACATCTTCCCAGACAACCCCATCTACTAGGGGTAACTATCGATAATCATCTCAATTATGATGAACACATAAACACCATTAAGTCTGTTAACAGAAAACTTGGCTCACTCTACAGAATAAAAACCTTCCTTACCCCCTCTGCAAGGAAAACAATTGCTCAGACCCACCTCATTTCCACCCTCTTTTATGCCTCTGTCATATATACCAATCTATCCAAAAGCAACCTCACTAAGCTCTCCATATGTTATAATAGCATAACTAGATTTATCACAAGTTCTGCCTTTAAAACTCACCACTGTCTTAACATCAAACAACTAGGGTGGCTAGAACTGCAAAACCATATACTCTTTCAACAATTGCTTATAACACAAAAGATTCTACACCTCCCTAACAACACTCCTATCTTGTCTAATCTTATTACTCCTTACAATAATCTACCTGCATTACGCTCTGCTAACAAGCTCCTAGTTTTATCCAGCAAAGCTAATAACAAAGCTGGTGATTCTCTTTTCGCTAACACCGTAGGTAAAGTCTGGAATCAACTTCCTGCTGAATTATCTACCATTAATTCTACTTTTCTTTTCAAGAAACATCTTAAAAAACATCTGAAAGCACACTGGCGTTGTCCATGTACTAACCCCCATTGATATCTTTTTTCTTCCATTCTATAATCTTAACTCTATTCCTACACCTGTATCCACTGCCTTCAACTCTACTCTTACTCTCCTATAATGAGAATAAGATACATTTATTATTCCCTTTATCTAATAATTGCTCATAACTTTCTAGTGTGATTTTGTAAAAAAAAAAAAAAAAAAAAATTTTTGTTTATTTTACGTTTTCTGTATAGAAATGCTTAGTTCAATTTATTTAGTATTGCCTATTTTTAATTCTGTAGAATTGCTTAGTTTAACTTTGTAAATTTCCTGTTTGGAGCTTTTCTCCCCGGGCCTCTACTGAAAATGGACATATATCCAGCTAGCCTAGCCCGGTCAACAAATGTAAAATAAAATAAATAAAAATAAATAATAAATAAGAGTAGTATGGACTCTTTGTCATAGGATGAAGGTCTCAGTTTACCAGTTTGTCTATGTCTTCATCTTTCTCTGTGGTCATGAGATTTAGTTAGTGACAAAAATAATAATAATAATAATAATAATATTAATAATAATAATAATAATAATAAAAATACCCATGTGTTAAATAGGTAGACCCAGTGGATACACAATCCCTTTTCAGGAGAGACCCAGAAGCAATGTCTGCTTAAGTGACTTGCTCAGGGTTACACAGCTGGCAAATGAGTGCTGAGGGAATCAAACCTTGTACTGAAAGAACTACAACTACCAGCCTTAACTCACTATGCCAACTGCCAAGACTTAAAGGAAGAAATCATCAATGCAAACTGCAGGAATGAGGCTCCTTCATAAAGTGACTGGGTTCACTGTCCATGATACAGTGCAGGGCTCGGTAATTCAAGAGGACCTCTGAGTACAGCCATTGCTCCTCCATGCTGGGAAGAGTCAGGTGAAGCATGATGGTGGTAACCTGAAATGTAGGTAACTAGTATGTGTACTCACAGGTACCTTCCATGAAATATGTATAAGGCATGGCCTTTGGGAAAGATGCTCACAGACAATACTCAAGACATGTTGGTGGGATTATCTGTGTCAGGTTGTTCAGAAATACATGGTTGCTCTACAGGATTATCTGGAGGAAAGGCTGTCTTTGGGAACTGGACCAACTTTTCTATGCTGTTCAGTTTGCTACTATAATGACTGCCACCAGGACAAACTGTTTAGAAAAGAAATGGATGATGCATTCATTTTTCACCTGGTAGAGACTTTCTGAGATACTGCTCAACCTATGGGTGAGTTGGACAAGGCAGGGAAGAGGATTAATCATAGTGTTCTCTGAAGTCTTTTCAGAACTGTCCAGCTGTGCACCACTTCCACAATATGCTGCAGTGCAGAAAGTGCAGCTGTGCACCACTTCCACAATGTGCTGCAGATTGCAGTACAGAAAGTGCAGCTGTGCACCACTTCAACAATGTGCTGCAGTACAGAAACAGTCCATCTGTGCACCACTTCCACAAGCACCACTTCCACAATGTGCTGCAGTACAAAAATAGTCCATCTGTGCACTACTTCCACAACGTGCTGCAGTACAGAAATAGTTCCGCTATGCACTACTTCCACAATGTGCTGCAGTACAGAAATAATTCCTGTGTTCTCTCTCCACAATGTGCTGTAGTACCGAAATAGTCCAGCTGTGCATAACTTCCACAATGTGCTGCAGTGTAGAAATAGTCCATCTGTGTACCACTTCCACAATGTGCTGCAGTACAGAAATAGTCCAGCTGTGAACCACTTCCACAATGTGATGCAGTACAGAAATAGTTCTGCTGTGCACTACTTCCACAATGTGCTGCAGTACAGAAATAGTCCGTCTGTGTACCACTTCCACAATGTGCTGCAGTACAGAAATAGTCCAGCTGTGAACCACTTCCACAATGTGCTGCAGTACAGAAAGTGCAGCTGTGCACCACTTCTACAATGTGCTGCATACTGCAGTACAGAAAGTGCAGCTGTGCACCACTTCAACAATGTGCTGCAGTACAGAAATGGTTCTGCTGTGCACTACTTCCACAATGTGCTGCAGTACAGAAATAGTTCCGCTATGCACTACTTCCACAATGTGCTGCAGTACAGAAATAATTCCTGTGCTCTACCTCCACAATGTGCTGTAGTACCGAAATAGTCCAGCTGTGCATAACTTCCACAATGTGCTGCAGTACAGAAATAGTCCATCTGTGCACCACTTCCACAATGTGCTGCAATACAGAAATAGTCCAGCTGTGAACCACTTCCACAATGTGCTGCAGTACAGAAAGTGCAGCTGTGCACCACTTCCACAATGTGCTGCAGACTGCAGTACAGAAAGTGCAGCTGTGTACCACTTCAACAATGTGCTGCAGTGCAGAAACAGTCCATCTGTGCACCACTTCCACAATGTGCTGCAGTACAGAAATAGTCCATCTGTGCACTACTTCCACAATGTGCTGCAGTACAGAAATAGTTCCGCTGTGCACTACTTTCACAATGTGCTGCAGTACAGAAATAGTTCCGCTGTGCACTACTTCCACAATGTGCTGCAGTACAGAAATAGTCCAGCTGTGCACTACTTCTACAATGTGCTGCAGTACAGAAATTGTTCCACTGTGCACTACTTCCACAATGTGCTGCAGTGCAGAAATAGTCCAGCTGTGCACTACTTCCACAATGTGCTGCAGTGCAGAAATAGTCCAGCTGTGCACTACTTCCTCATTTTGCTGCAGTGCAGAAATATTCTGAAAGTGCACCATTTCCAGTGTGCACTGCAGTACATAAATACTCCAGCTGTGAACTTCTGCCTTGTACTAAACTACAAAAATGCATTGGCTATGTACCACTACCCTCACAGACTGAAGCACAGGAACAGTCAAACTTTTTCATTAACTCTTTTCATTTTTCACCCTTGTGTATAAATTACAATCTTCCTTTATGAGACTTTAACACAATCATTATGACTACTTTCTTTCACCACACATGGTCTTCCTGCAGTAATATGAAACATTCATTTTTATTAATATGTATTACAAATCTATTCACAAGGTCTTATTTTCAAATAACTTAAAAAAGCAAACAGTACCATGTACCTAATGAAAACTAAGTGTCCAACTATAATAGTTTCTACCACAATGTCACAAATAAGCCTTTTTGTTGTAGTACAAACAATGTAAGAATTTTGTATGATCGATCCTGAAGTAACCTTATCCATGGTCCAATAATCTTACAGCACGGAAGCATAAAGGCCTCATTCCACCACGTAATAATAACCCCACATAACTACCACATGAGAAACCAAAAGCCAGTAAAACCACATTGATGCCAACAACTTTTTATTATGCTTAAATACCATGTTCCATTAGCTTGAGTCCAATAGGTTGAGAAAGCTTTTTTGTTTTATTATGCCGACTTATCCAGTTAGTAGTCAATGCAGTGATTTTATAACACTGTGCCTAATTCCCCACAAACAGCTTCATATTTATTTGTACACTAAGTTTGGTCCCACAAATTTAATATTCTGGTCATTCACAAGGAGGCTGGTTTCCATTTTTTTCTTAAGAAAACTGCCAGTGAATTCCAAGTTTGGATTGTTTGACTGTTGGAAAATCCTGGGATCTTCATGAAGTTTGTCATTTTAGACCAAAACACTCATTCACTATAACATGAATGCCTTTGTATTCTTATAGTTAGTGATTTTAGTATTGTTAGTTTGCTTATTGAGTTTTTTGTCCTTAAAATGTGGATTAATTTTGCATATATAAATTCATTAAACATTTAATAGAATAATGGCAAAGACTAGAAATTTTATTTGAAAATCATGTTTAAAATACCTTAATTTCCTCTAAAGATAATGGAATTCTCATTATTTAATGCCATAAATCAGTGTTAATGGTTATATGATACACTGGAAAATAACTAAGAGTTTGAGCAATTTCTTCCATTTTTATGTCAAAATATTCAAATATTAGCTGCATTGGCAAATAACTGAAGTAGTCCTTGAATTTTAGATTGGATTGCCATTCTTACCCAAGACTGAATTATAGCCTGATGTAAACTCATTTTCACTGCATATGGCTTTTCATTATTAGAAGAAGGCACAGGTTTAACTAGTAAAGTATCTTGAATATGCTGGCAATACATAGGTAGATGCTAATCTTTAACTTAACAATAAAACATGGGAAAGGAATAAAAGGTAAAGATACAATATTCTTTGCAACAAGTAAATAAAGTGCTTGATCTTCAAACCATGATTTATACCTGTAAATAACACTGAATACAACTTGTCTGAATCATACTTGTAAACATCTATGAGTCCAAAAATCCTTTTTAATGTTTCAGTCATAATAGTTAATAAGAAGCAGAATAAACTGTCATCCCTGGATCAGGTATTTTTAACCAGCTTGAGTTAAAGATTAAGTCAAAACATTCCAAGAAATACAAGGGCATCCTCCTCTCCAAATAACCTTTCTCTGTATTCTGCTATTTTTAGCATAAGGTTGTTGTACTGGTGCTACTACAATGTTTTGAACAAAACACGTCCAAAATGGGAAGATTTTTAAGCTGATACAGTTAATTTTTCCCACAAAAGAGAGTTCAACAAGATCCACTTTTTAATCTGCTCAGACATTACCTGATATGCATGCTGTATCTGAACTTCTAAAGCATGATAAATACTAGAGTTATAATGAATCTAAATAATTTAATGTATCTACTGCCTGGACATTAGCATGTGTTTTACTGTTTTTGACAAAGGTATTGTTTTAGATTTTGCTGGGTTTATTTTGGGTCTATATTACAAGATTGAAGTTTTAGTTAATCGAATAACTAAAGCTCGATCTTGTAATATCGAAACCGTAAAATGTCGAATGGCCGATTCAACCCAGGGAAGCACTTCCCTTGGTCATTATGTGGATTATGCCCTTTTCTCCAAATTGGAGCGATCTCAGAGTTGGTATATTTAGTTAGGGGGGATTTTGGGTCTAAAGTTGTTTTTTTTTTATGCGGCTAAGGGAAGTGTTTCCCTGGGTTGAATCGGCCGTTCGACATTTTACAGTTTTGATATTACAAGATAGAGCTTTATTTTTATACAGTAATCCAACAAATTTCCTTGACTTTTGAAGAAAAGTATTTAAGGATTTAGAAGCCTGCAATACAATAACATATCATCAATGTAAACAAAAAATGTAGTAAATGTGCCTTTTATACCCAGAGAAATAACCTACCCTTCTGTTAATATGGAACTCAGTGTGAGTGTGAAGAGGCTAGGGGCAAAAAGAAACCCTGACACATGCCCTGCCTATAGGTTCTTATACCTGCTTGCTGTCAACTAATTTAAAAATAATACCTGGAATGGTGAAATAATCTATTTAAGATAAAATGGAATTTTCAAAGATTTTAACATAAAAATAGGTACAGTTGATTGGCTATATTGAATGCCTTTTGGGCATCCACTGAACATAATGCCAACTCTAAGCAATGAAGATGATTATTAGAATCAAAAAAGGAAATAATGAATTATTTTTCTTCTGGGAATCAATCCAAATTGTGCAAAGTGAATTATCTGAGGAATGAAAGAAAGAAATTATTTATTCACTTTCACATATTTTATAGTCAACATCTAATAGAGCTATTGGATGATAATTATGTGACTGCTTATCTTTCCCTGGTTTTTAAATCATAACCGTTTTTGCCACATAAAAGCTGGGGTCAGGGGCAGACTCAGAGCAAGCCATGCACCACTGCTGCCTTGCACTGCAGTACAGAAATATTGCAAATGTGCATCCACTCTACCATATTCTGTGGTACTGAAATATGCCAGCTTTGTATCTCATCTGCTGTGTGCTGCAGTACTGAATTATTCTGTCTGTGCATCCCTTCAGCCATGTGCTGTAGTACTGAAATATTCCAGCTGTGCATCTCTTCTGCTACATTCTGTAATACTGAAATATTCCAGCTGTGCATCTCTTCTGCTAAATTCTGTAGTACTGAAATATGCCAGCTATGTATCTCTTCTTCTGTATGCTGCAGTACAAAAATATTCTATCCGTGCATCCCTTCTGCCATGTGCTGTAGTACTTAGGTTCATAGGTTGATACTAGGCTATTAGCCCAAGGGCCTATACAAGCCTAGCCAAACAATTCCCCGGATATTTCTTCCCACAATATTTACTTCCCTGGAACCCTGTCTAGCAGGGTGACTTTTTGAAGAGGGCCAAGCATAGGTGCCGGAAGCTGTTGAAGACTGGGGGGGGGCAGAGGATGAGAGGGGTACTTAGTGATCTAAAAAGGGCAATTTTTTATAGCTATTTAGTACCACAACAAAGGTTCACTTGGAGGACATTTTAAGCTTAGCCAATTCCCTTTTGGTGCTTGACTTTACATTTTCTGATTGGTCTTACCTATCCCATGGCTGATAATTGTATATTAGCCCTAGCGAGAATAACTGTGATCATACCATAGATAATTTGAGGGAACCCATGTAAGGGATGCAGCATTTAGGAACTGCCTCTAACCACTTATCATCCATGCAGATGATTGCTAACTTGAGAGCATTGTCCTTAACCCCACTGACACCTCCTCTCTTTAAACATCAACTAACATTACAGAATGGTGTAGCCAATATGACTTTGCCTTCAAAGTCAAAACATTTATCATTACAGCATTTGCAAAAAACAACTGAAAGTTTAGAAAACAGTAAAACAATCCTGGAGTCTTTGTAGATGATGACCTTTAATTTGATGACAGTATAGGCACAACTATCCTTAAAGCATATAGTGTTCTCACCTGATAATTTGGGGACAGTGAAAGCATTACTGGACAAGAGTGAAAGCATTACTGGACAAGTAAGAATACTCTATTACACAGCTCTTACCATACCAATTATGGAACACTGGTAATTGTTATATACCCTACTCATGTGCCATGTGGCCCAGCTGAAGAAGGTACAAAGGGCTTTATGGCTTATCTTACACTGAAAGACCAAATCAATACACTCTTTTCTCTACACCTTATTACCTTCTTAGAGTAGACCTGTATCTGACCTATGGAGTATTAAAGAATCTCTTACTATTTGAAATCCACTGATTAAAATGCACATATGTTGACCTGAACACAAAAATGTACTCAGCATGAATAAAAATTAATATCAGCCTTACCATGAAAGTTGACAACCTCATAGCTCACACACTTCCACAACTAGGTAATAACACCCTTTCTGAATTAATTTCAACCCATTAATACTTTTAAAAAGGACTTAAATAACTACATGGGATACATCAAAAACCAACATGTGATTTAGGGCATGAAGTTCTTGATAGTTACCAGACATTAAACTTACTCACCAAACATATGAACCTACAAACATATAACTTAAATGAAAGTCGTGAGTTTATTTTATAAAATTTCATTTATGAAACAAAGGGCTGTAAATTACATATCTACGATAACACCCAGAAACAAAACATCAAATTAACTCTTGAAATAATACTTAAGACACTTGTTTTTTAAGTGTATGTGTTATACTTTGTGAACTTTTGATAATGAATAAAGACTTGACGTGAAACATTCTCATTGGAAATTGCATAGAATGTCCATGAAACAAATAACCCTTGCTGGAGCCTTCCTGTTTCCTGACAGAGTGCTCTTCAAACTATCTAGAGATATACAGAGCTGAGTATATTTTTCTGGCACTTCAGAGTTGGGTACTGGTAATTGTTTGACTAATTTTATATCATTGCTGGCTGACTTCAGAGTTGTGCACTGTTATTTTTGCTTCACTGTATAGTTTTTCAGATCTCTGCTGAAGGTGTTGGTTTTCGCATACCCACCCTCCCTATTCCTGTGTTGTTGTTTAAATTTGGAGGCTTTTGCAGTTGCCCGCCCCCACTCTAGATTTGATCTGGGACACACCTCCCAGTCCCATTTCTTTACCTCATTCTACCTAATAGACTCCTTCTGCACTTGTTTTTAGTCATTTTTAATTTAATTGCATTTTTTAAACTGTTTGGTCTAACATTGCTACATACTCAAGTGTGCTAGCTTGCACTGCATTTGAATTGTTTTTACTGCTGTTTTAGCTACTTTTCTGTATATATATATATATATATATATATATATATATATATATATATATATATATATATATATATATATATATATATATATATATACCTTTCCTGTAACTAGTGTAGTCCAGATTCAGATTTGCTGTATCCAGGATTGTATGTAAGCTTCTGAGCCCCCAAGCTTTCTGTGTTGGAGGGAAGCCTTATAGCTTATCAGTGGGAGTAGTAAGCACTGGGTAACCTATCTACCACATAAGGAGTGATTCTGGCCCAGAAATTGTAGTTATTGGTCGTTTGGGCAGTTTTTCCATCCTCTCTCAACTTTCTGATTTAAAAGCCCACATTTGCACTTGTTTCCCCCCTTTCCTGTAACTAGTTTAGTCCAGATACAGATTCTTACTTTTAGCACTTGAATTTGCTTATTCATGATCAGTACTTGTTCAGAATTTGTAAGCACTAAATAACCTACTAATTACTACAGCACTCTAACTTCCTCATTACCTAGAGGAAAACGGTTTTGGTACTTACTTTCCTCACTTGCTTAGAGAAAAACAGCTCTTGTACTCACTTTCCTCACTTATCTAGAGGAAAATAATTTTTTTATTCAGGTATGCCCAAGGGTCAGCTCCCAGTGTTCCCTCCTGTCTAGCTGATGAATCTGGGCATCTTGGGGCAATGTAGAAATTGCCTCATGTACACAGACAACCCTCTCCTCCTGGCTACCACCCAACACTACAACCTGTGAGAGATGCACTTATCAAGCCAAACTGGAGGTAAAGCTCTCTCCAATCAAGACTGAGCTTGACAGTCAAGAGGAGAAGGTAAACACTTGCACCACACCACGCTCATCACATAGTCTCACTAAATCTACACCACCAAAATTCACACATAGAAACACAAAAACATTTGCAGAGGTTCTCAATAATAATCTGCTCAAGCAACAGAGACCTCCAAAGCAGTAATGCAAGCAACCTCTACCCCCCAACACAACCCAAATGACACATAGCCCACAGACTTAGTGTGCCACCTAACCACCAATTATGCAAAACAACGTACCCAACACACTAGTCATAGGTGACTCTATAGTCAGGCACACTGATGTCCCACTCACCAGGCTAAACAAGGAGAAGGTCACTGTCAGCTGCCTGTCGGGTGCCAGGATCCGCCACATAACCCACGCACTCAGGTCACTCCACAACAAGTACAAATATGACTCTGTCATTGTCCATGTTGGTGTGAATGACCTGAGGTGTACCTCCCTGGACTACATGAAAAGAGACATAGAAGAGCTCTCCGATCTTGTAGCCCAGGCAGGTATGACCCTAGCCCTGAGTAGCATTCTGCCATCACCCAGAATGATGCCGCAGTACAAGGGCAAAATGATTGACTCCAACAAATGGCTAAGCTTCTAGTGCCAATCTAAAGGGATCCAGTATCTGTCTGCCTGGGATGACATGGTCGACAGACCACGTTGCTTTGCCAGAGATGGCCTGCACCTGTCACCCCTGGGATTCCAGATACTGGCTAAGGTTCTTGCCACCACTATAGTGCCTTTTTAGGCAAGGTTCAAATGACAAATTCACCACCATAACAGGAACAGGCAAGCAAAAACTGAGGGTAATGCTACTCAGTCCTAGAAGTCTAAATCTCAAAATGCACTCACTCGAGGCACTCCTTAAAATGGAGAACATTGATATCTGTGCAGTGACTGAGACCTGGTTCAAGGCTCCAGAGAGCACCCTACACTACCAGGCTATAACTCATACCACACTTTTCGGCCATGTAATCTGGACTAGAACACCAAAGGCAGAGATGTGTCCATATTCATTAAGAATATCCACACCTCCAAGCTAGTTGTTCAGCATAATGCAGCCAAGGTTATCCAAGTGCAACTAATTCTGGGCAAAACTGCAATGCAAATTGTAGCTTGCTACAGATCATCCACCATACCTCAGGATTCCCACTCCTCTTTTCTTGATGTACTGGAAAATATTAGGGTTCAATCAAACACCCTAATAATGGCCAATTTCAACTACCCCACCATTAACTGGGAAAACTACTCATGTACCAACTCCTTCACTCAACGCTTTCTGGAATTCATAAACTCCAATGCCCTGGATCAACTTATCCACACCCCCACCAGGGGCAACAATATCCTATATCTAGTCATTGCCAACACGAGTGACCGGTGTTCCACACCTGAAGTCAATGCCTCATTGGTCCAATCCGACCATAAGCTAATTACCCTAGATATCCACATCCTCCCCCACCCCCATTAAGGAAACCATGGTAAAAATTTCTCCAAAGCCAACTTCATGCTTCTGAAGAAAGAAGTAATGAACTTCGTGACACCCTTGCAGATGGACAATACAGGGTATACTACTGAATCCTAAACATTTGCATTTTATAAGCACTTACATGAGTGCATGGCTCATGCTATCCCAAACAGAACCAAGACACTATCCTCCAAAAAAAGGATGCCAATCTGGTGGTCCCCTGCCATAAACAAACTGTACAACAGAAGGAAGAAACTGTTGCAAAAGAGAGTAAAATCCCATGAGTGGAGGAGATCCCTGGTCAGCCTCAGTAAGAAGCTGCGATCCCTGATAAAATCCTCCAAAGCTAGTTACGAAAACAAAATCACCACTGATTCTAAAGACAACTACAAAGCATTCTATAGCTATGTCAAGAATCTCAATGGCAACACTCAGATCTGCTCTGAGTTACAGCACAATGGCACTAAATATACAGACCCAACTGATATTGCCAACATCCTGGCAGATAAATTCAGTGCTAACTTTAGCCCCCTCTCACCCCCTAAAGAGCCCATCTCTATACTGGAAAAATGCAAAGTTCCTATAATCACGGCTGCACAGGTAAAAACCACACTCTCCAAAGCCAAGAACACAGCATCCATGGGACCAGACAACATCCCAGGCTGCATTCTACACGAACTACGGAATGATCTGGCACCCCACCTAAGTACCATGTTCAATCATAGTCTCACCTCAGGCTTTGTGCCTGCTGAATGGTGCACAGCGACGGTTATCCCACTCCACAAGGGGGGAGCCACCACGGACCCCGGAAACTACCACCCCATTAGTCTGACGAGCCTGGTCTGCAAGGCCATGGAACATATCATCATGGAACCTATAAACAAAGACATTCATAATCTCCAAACTCTGGAACCCACCCAGTTTGGGTTTGTAAAAGGCAGATCATGTCTCCTAAACCTGATAGACTTTTTTGAAGCAGTCACCAAAGCCGTAGACAAGGGTAAGGTGGTTCACACAGCCTATCTAGATCTTGCCAAGGCTTTCAATACCATCCCCCACTCTGGAATTATAGATAAACTCACTAAACTAGGTATAAATCCCTATGTCACAAGATGGGTTGCCCACTGGCTCACTGACAGAACCCACACTGTGAAAGTAGCAGACTCCAAATCCGACTTCAGCCAGTGACAAGTAGAGTACCACAGGGTTCAGTCCTGGGTCCTCTCCTGTTTGGTATCTACTTCTCTGAAGTACAGGATAACACAGAGGGTCTTTGGCTAATGAAGTTCGCAGATGACTGAAAACTAGGAGCCATAATCGAAACTCCTGATGATGTGGACATCCTACAAAAGGGCCTCACTGAGACAGATGCCTGGTGTCAAAGCCATGGCCTCAAGCTCAATGCCAAAAAGTGCATTGTCATCGGGCTTTGGTAAAAACTCTATACCCATGAACTACAACATAGACAGTAGTATACTTAACACCGAAAGTGTGATAAGAGACCTGGGGACACAGATGAACAGTAGTCTCTCCTTTGATAATCACATTGCCACAGTAGTCAGGAAATCCTTCTACGTGGCACACCTCATCACAAACAATTTCTTATCCAGAAAAAAAAGAGGTCATTGTTCCCCTCTACTCATCACTCATTAGACCCATTATAGAGTACAACATCCCTTTTGGTATGTACCTCACAAGACATCTACAACTGGAAAGGCCACAGAAATACCTCACAAAGAGGATTACCGGCCTCAAACAGATGCCCTACGCAGACCGTCTCAAAAAATCCAGCTTTACTCCATTGCATATCGCCTACTCAGAAGTGATCTCTGCCTATCATACAAAGCTATGTCAAACCCAGAGCTGTTGGACATGCTCCATTTAAAGAAATCCCAATCCCTGTGAGCTACACGCTCTAGGTACCTAAACCTTGTCACCACAATAAACAGAACATGCTGGAGGGATAGATTCCTGTCCCAGAGACTTCCCATACTCTGGAATAAACTACCTATCTATATCAAACAGAGCTCCTCATTAGCACTCTTCAAGAAAAATCTTGATGATTGGATGGGAAATAGGAAATTCCCGCCAAGGATCACCTTTGTGGCTCTGCTCGACAGTGGCACAGGAAAATAATTTTCTTGGGTGGCAAAAGCCAGGGTACCTTTTTGGCTGGGCTTGTATAGGCCCCAGGGTCGATAGCCTAGTACCTACCTATGAACCTATGAACCCAAGTAAATACATATGCTAAAATACCTGCAACGTTTATTTGAGAAAAATCAAAAGGGGTGTGCAGTAATGTTTGATAGTTGCCATTAACATTCAAACTTATGTAATCCATTTGTGCATATTGTTTATCATACATGACTACATCATTTCCCACTTCTTTGGCTAAATAAATAATGCATTCTTTCCTAAGTTCTTGGAAACTTGCTGCTTCTGTTTATTCTTTCATTCTGATGCTTCCTTTTTCATTAACCAGTTCATAGGGAAGCAGGAGTCTATCCTGATGAGCATAGGGTATAAGGCAGAAAACACTCCTAAACAGCACATAAGTCATTTACAGGACACACACACACACACACACACACACACACACACACACACACACACACACACACACACACACAATCATTCACACCAGCTTGCTCACTCTGAAACCAGGCAGCTTCTGAAAATAGACTCCATCCTCCGCATCTTCCAAAACGAAATCCTTCTCTGATTCCGCCATCCGTTGCCACTCACAAAAGCATGTAACCCCGAAATATGAGCTCAACTCCGACAGGCTGGATGAGCTGACATCATCGAGCATGTGATGACGTCAGCTAAAGTGCAAAAAAACGAAATAATTCAAGACAGTTGGGAGGTATGGAATCTGCAAAAGTGTGGGGGGGCTCCCCCCCTCGATCTATGGTTCTGGTGCCCATGGGGCTAAGGAGGTGCTTCGATTGACATGTATGGGCAGTCTATTCCAGAGTATGTGGAGTCTCTGGGTCAGGAACCTATCCCTCCAGCATATTTTGTTTATTGTGATGACAAGGTTTAGATCCCTGGAGCGTGTGGCTCTGAGGGATTGGGATTTCTTTAAGTGGAGCTTGTCCAACACCTCAGGGTTTGACATGACCTTGTATGTTAAGCAGAGATCGCCTCTGAGTAGACGATATGCCACAGAGTATAGCTGGAGTTTTTTTAGATGGTCAGCATAGGGCATCTGCTTTAGGCCTGTGATTCTTTTAGTGAGGTATTTCTGCGGCCTCTCCAGCTATTGAAAATGTCTTGTGAGGTACATACCAAATGGGGCGTTGTACTCTATAATGGGTCTAATGAGGGATGAGTACAGTGGGACAATGACCTCCTTTTTTCTGGATGAAAAGCCCTTAGTGATGAGGTGTGCCACATAGAAGGATTTCCTGACTGTTGTGGCAATGTGGTTATCAAAGGTGAGACCACTGTCCACCTGTGTCCCTGTCTCTTATCCCACTTTCGGTGTTTAGTGTACTGCCACCTATGTGGTAATTCATGGGTACATGGTTTTTCCCAAAGGGGATAACTACACATTTCTTGGCATTAAGCTTGAGCCCATGGCTCTGGTACCAAGCATCTGTTTCTGTAAGGCCCTTTTATAGAATATCCGCATAATTTGGGGATTCAATAATGTCTCCCAGTTTGCAGACATCTGCAAACTTTGTTAGCCAGAGTCCCTTAGTGTTGGCCTGTACTTCAGAGAAGTAGATGCCAAACAAGAGTGGACCCAGGACAGAAACCTGAGGTACTCCACTTATCACTTGTCTGGAGCTGGATTTGGAGTCGGCTACTTTTTACAGTCTGGGTTCTGTCAGTAAGCCAGTTGGCAACCCATCGAGTGATGTAGGGATTTATGCTCAACTTAGTAAGTTCATCTATGTTTCCAGAGTGGGGGATGGTGTCGAAGGCTTTGGCCAGGTCCAGATAGCCTGTGTGGACCGCCTTACCCTCGTCCACAGCTCTGGAGACTGATCTGAAGAAGTCAATCAGGTTCAGGAGACAAGATCGGCCCTTCATGAACCCAAACTCGGTGGGGTCCAGTATTTGAAGGTTGCCAATGTCTTTGTTTATTAGTTCCATGATAATGCATTCCATGCCCTTGCAGATCAGGCTCATCAGACTGATGGGATGGTAGTTCCCGGGATCCAAGGTGGATCCCCCCTTGTGGAGTGGGATAACTGTAGCTGTGTGTCACTCAGTGGGCATGAAGCCTGAGGTGAGGCTATGATTATATATGACACTTAGGTGAGGTGCCAGTTCATTTTGGAGTTCATGTAGTACACAGACCGGGATGTCATCTGGTCCTGGCTGTCCATCCCGTCTGCCATGTGACTGTAGTACTGAAATATTCCAGCTGTGCATCCCTTCTGCCATGTGATGAAGTACATAAATATTCCATTCCAGCTGTGTATCCCTTCTGCCATGTGATGTAGTACTGAAATATTCCAGCTGTGCATCCCTTCTGCCATGTGCTGTAATACTAAAGTATTCCAACTGTGCATCCCTTCTGCCATGTGATGAAGTAAATAAATATTCCATTCCAGCTGTGCATCCCTTCTGCCAAGTGCTGCATTACTGAAATATTCCAACTGTGCATCCCTTCTGCCATGTGATAAAGTACATAAATATTCCATTCCAGCTGTGCATCCCTTCTGCCATGTGCAGTAGTACTGAAATATTCCAGCTGTGAATCCATTCTGCCATGTGCTGTAGTACTAAAATATTCCAACTGTGCATCCCTTCTGCCATGTGATGAAGTAAATAAATATTCCATTCCAGCTGTGCATCCCTTCTGCCATGTGCTGTAGTACTGAAATATTCCAGTTGTGCATCCCTTCTGCCATGCGATGTACATAAATATTCCAGCTGTGCATCCCATCTGCCATGTGATGAAGTACATAAATATTCCAGCTGTGCATCCCTTCTGCCATGTGATGAAGTACATAAATATTCCAGCTGTGCATCCCTTCTGCCATGTGATGAAGTACATAAATATTCAAGCTGGGCATCCCTTCTGCCATGTGTTGCAATACAGAGCTATTCCAGAAACAGCAGTATCAAAATAAAGAGCAAAACTTGATTCATGGGAAATTATTCAAAGCTGTTAAGCAAAATTATTTTGTTAATGTATGTGTGTGTGTGTTTATGTATATTTTTCTCTCATTTCCGAGAGTACATGAAGTACATTTATGTTCTATAAGCACATGTTGTCCTATCTTATTTCTTAATTATAAAAGTGCATTTTAGTGAATGGGAGAATAAGAATGCATTATACATATATACATATGCATATGCACACACATATGCATAAATGCACATATATACTCATATACACACACACATATATTAAGCAAATAATTCAATAAACTGATTAATGTCTGCAAACTGGATCGGTGCACAACATGCTAAGCAGTAGGAACACTCCTCTACAAACAGCCTTTTCTGGTTGTAGAAAGCAATAGCTGAATATGATGTGCATACATCTTCAATGTGTATAAACACCCACAGAGCTGTGTACATCTTTAAATGTTAAATGGAAAGGAAGCAGCAATATGAGGTATGAGTATAAAATAAAAAGTCTGGTCTATACCCCTTGTTAATCATAACAAGTTTGGGGATGTAGGTGGCAATGCCTCATGCATGGGATGTGAGAGGGACTTGACCTCAAAAACAAAATTTCAAAAACTGTGTGTTTTTAAGGCAGATAACCATTTTAGTTCAAACCTTTTGCAGTCTTCTGTCACTCCACCAGACTAAATCATGCATCATTATTTTGAATTCATAGGTTTTACCTAGCATTGGTCATTGCTGTGACATTTCTATAGCCGTTGTTACACTCTCTGAAAGACATTGGCCTCAGAAGTTCTCTGCTGCCTGTCAATTTACTCATGTCAGCTGGATTTTTCTGAGTCTGATGCAATGCATGGAAGACATGTTTTGAAGCTGTGGTGCAGGGTTTGATTCCCTCATACTCTATTTGGCTACTAATGAGGTACTGAGCAAGTCACGTAACCAGACAGTCCTCCTGGACCAAGTCTGAAAAAAGGGTCCAGTGCATCATTGTTCTACCCTAGTTAACAAATAAAAACAAATGCATAAATAAAATAAAATAACTGCTGCACCATGAATTTTACTTGTGATAACAGTTTTGTTTCAGGTGATTTAAAGTCATACAGTCACTTCTGTGGGGAGGTATCTGTCCCCCTAACATACCATATAAACAGTGGAGATTGTGAGAGTCTCTCAATTTATTTACTGTATAGATCATTGGAAGTACTAAGTTAATGAAAATAAATCACTGTAATTCAGGAACATTTTGAGATATTGACTTGTAGAACACTTTTGTGCCCGTACATCTCTGCAGTCTAAGAACCCAAAACACATACTTCCAGTGCTAGGGACCCTAATTTTGGCAGTTTTTGAGGACCACATTCAATGACAAATGTGATTAAATAGTGCCCCCAAAACTCTACTTCAGTATATACAACTTCTTTTTCTTCTTCTTCTTTTGGCTTTTCCTAGTTAGGGGTCGTCACAGCGGATCACCTGTCTGCTCATGATTGGCAGTGGAGTTTTACAGTGTCGAGTTGCCAGCCCAGCGCCCAACCTTCCACAGAAGGCACACACACATACACACGCACTCATGCCTAGGGCCAATTTAGAGTGTCCAATCCACCTACAGCATGTCTTTGGGATGTGGGAGGAAACCAGAGCACCCGGAGGAAACCCACGCGACCACAGGGAGAACATGCAGACTCCGCACAGAAGGCACCACAGCCGAAAATCGAACCCGAGAACCTCTTGCTGTGAGGCAGCAAAGCTAACCTCTGCACCACCATGGCCATCCCACTTCAGTATATACAACAATGTGATTAAATAGAGTCCCCAAGACTGTATTTCAATAAATGCAAGAAATGTGATTAATCAGTGTCTCCTAGATTGTATTTCAATAATTGTGATTAAACAGTGCCCCAAAACTGTACTTCAATAAATGCAAGAAATGTGAATAAACAGTGTTCCCAAGACTGTGCTTTACACTCTATCTTCCCTTCTCCCAAAATATATCATGAATACCATAGGAGATAACTTGGCAGAAGTAGAATTCATGTTTCATTGCAATAGTACTTAAGCTCAAACAGCAGGCAGTATTATGTATACATGCATGCATGCATAATATATGCATGCATGTGTGTGTGTGTGTGTGTGTGTGTGTGTGTGTGTGTGTGTGTGTGTGTGAATAGAGTCTTTATAGCAATAACTTAAACTGCCTGTAATTCAGGCTCATGGGATATATGCAAATTATTTCTTAAGGACATAATTGTGTTTCAGCTCCATGATTTTTCAATGTTCATGACTTTTTACTTTTTAAGCCTGTATGGGTGCATTCAGGTCAATGAAGCTTAACTCCTCTAGACGAAGAAATACACTTTTTACCTCATCAGTACAGCAAAAGCAGATTGATTGGCTAACGTTTAGAAGCGTAGAACTTAAAATCAAGTCTGATGTCTAGGGCACCTGCAAAATATCTCAAATACCATCCAAACCAAAGGGTAAAAAGGTCACATAGACAAACTATAGAGTAAAAACTACAAGAAAGACCTAGCTAAACTAGAGTCCTCACTGTATAACACTGTAAACCTCCTGTAGTAGAGGCCCATGGGATTTATGTAAATTACACCTTAAGGACAGGCCAGTGTAATTTACAGCACATCTTTAAGGACATACAGTTTTATTTACAGGAAAATAAGATATGCAGATGACTTCACCCAAAAGAAAATACCAACTGCAGTCCTCACAGCTAAAAATATTGCTTGTGTTTCTTACAATACAGGTAACTTCTGTAGTCTTTATAACAGCTTCTCATTTCTCTGTAATGCATTTAACTTCTGTAGTTGCTATAATATAAAATGTTACAGTGCTTTCAGTGCTGAGCATTAACACAACATAAATACAGTCTCTGTTCTCTGGTCAGGTATCAAAGTGATTACCAGAACTGTCCTCTGACTGACTTCTCTCCAGAGGCAATGTTTTGGACTCCATGTCTTCTTAGTTTCATACATTCCTCTGGGCTACGCTGGATCTTTTCTCTGTGACTTCTGATTTGTGCTAACCAGGCGTACACCTGTGGCTCATTCATAATGACAGCAGTATTCCCCCTTAACTTGGCACAGTCTAGTGCCGTCTCCAAGCATTTCTGTAGCTGCAGCCTACCAATGCCACTAGGCATCAAATATGGCTTGCACTTATTTGCATTGATAATTCCAAAACCATGCCGCATAGAAGGTATTAGATTTCACCTTAAAACTTAACAATTGCTAACACAACTATATCAATGGTTGACCTCTGTCTAGTGCAAATAAAGAGATATTGAACATTATTTGTATACTATTTATTTTTATTGCAATAATGTTCTTATTTCTCTAAATATGTCAGCAATCAAGTGAAACAGACATCATATGAAAACTCATAGTTGTATGAAGAAAATGCTGCTGACAGTATGTGTATTGCTTGAATGGATATTTAAAAATGTTATGCTGTTTATAAAACATTACAGAATTCATATTAACTGTGGATATTGCGGCTTATAAAATTCAGTTTAAGGCCTAGACTGAATGAATACAACCATTGTAAAAGTGCCGAAAAGTTTTCAATTTATAGTTTTCTAGTAACACTCATGGTTCAACAGATGTGAGCAATTATTTGAACTGTGAGGCAATAACTGTTTTTTTAAAGGCTCAGGCCACATTAACTGGGAGTTAAGAGTAAAAATTCAAAAGAGCTCCATTGGAGGGAATGAGTTAAAGGTATACCCACCATATCCCATGTTAGCAATAGTGGCATCAGAAACACTGTGAATAGATAAATGGCATACAATTTAAAAACTTCAAAATGTACCCTACCCTTTCTAACATCATGCTATGTTACATGGTTAAAAAACAATGACTGGAAACCAGTTCTGTCAGGGTATAAATGTTTTTACTGTAATAGATATTCTAACAAAAAATCAGGTGGAGGTGTTATGATAGGGATTAAAGATAGTTATGAGACCTGTGATTCTCACAAGTTCAATAGCACCAATACTATAGACTGTGTAACTTTGACAATAAAGACAACCCTGGAACACATAACAATTGTTGGAGTGTATAGACCACCAAAGTCAAGTGCAGATGGCCTAGAGGAATTCATACATTTCTTGCAGGAAACACAGGAGGGAAGAATAATATTAGCTGGGGGCTTAAATTTTGCATAAACAGACTGGAATGATATTGATTCAACAACGTCAGTAAGGAAATTATTCACGATGTATATTCAGCAACAACAGTTGCTTCAGATTGTAAAAAAAAAAAAACCAACAAGGGAAGGAACATACTAGATATTTTTGTGTTCCTAAAGAAATTGCTGTTACTTCATGTCAAGTTTTACCACCATTGATGTGCAGTGATCATGGGGTTATAAAGGTTAATTTGTCGCTAGATAATCCTGCTAAACTGAAATCTAAACCAATGCACAGAAGGTTAATTACAGATTATATGGATATAAAACAGTCACTATATAAAACTAGCTGGAGTGAGGTGTTCAGTGGAAAAACTGCAGATGGAATGTGGAAAGTTTTGAAAGAGAAATTGTTTGAGTGCAAAAAATCAAAAAAAAATGTTTAACATCAGGATCTAGGCATACGACATCAGGGGGAAAATATTTCCATAAGAACAAGGTATCTCGTTAAGGTGACAGACAAAAAATATAAGAAATGGAAGAGAGGTTCAACTACAACTTTGAAAACTGAAATAAACAAGCTGGACAAACAGACTAAGCATAGTGTGAGTCAAGCTCAAGAAAAATTTGATGAAAATTTATATATAAGATATTGAGCATAATAGGAAACCTTTTTATTGAAACTGACCATTTGGGCACAGGAGAATAATATGCTGATAAATATATAAAAAACTAAGCATATGAGATTTGAGAGACATAAATTGAATGGTGAATATTTAATACAGCACATAGTGATTGAAACTGTAGACTCATTTAAGGACCTGGGTATATGGATAGATTCAGCTATGAGTTTTTTTTCTAATCATATCAGCCAATTGGTTAATGATATTTATACAACTATATATATATATATATATATATATATATATATATATATATATATATATATATATATATAGAACTATAGGTTGTATACAAAGATTTATATTAGACCCAAACTTGAGTATGGAATAACAATATGGAAACCCTTTAAAAAACAAGCATGAGTAAAATGGAAAGAGTACAGCAGAAATATACCAAGGGCATCTATGGATGTGAAAAGTTATTATGAAAGACTGAAATATCTGAACTTGTGCAGTGTCTCTTATAGGTATCTAAGAGGAGATTTTATTCAGCTATATAGGGCATTTAGAGACAACTACCTCTGGGAATGTTTGGGGGTTATCTAAAAGTGCTAGAGAATCATCAGTCTACCTATGTAGACGATTCTATAGGAATGAGAAGTGTACTAATTGGTTCTGTAACAGAGTAGCTGATGCATGAAACAGATTACCAAATTGCATTAAAGCAAGTACTAGTTTAGATATTTTTAAGAACAGCCTGGACACATTATGGGAACAAGTGTTTTGGCATAGTGGCAAGCTAGAAAGGCATTAATCTTTGTGCTTGAAATATTTGTATGTATGTATAAAGATATATACATATATATATATATATATATATATATATATATATATATAAAATATAACATATATATATATATATATATATATATATATATATATTTGGAATGCAGGTGGACTGACAATACCTTATTCTGTTGGTTTGGTGAACTAATATTGTAAGAAGAGATGTTAAGTAAGAATACATTTGCACATAAAATACTTTACTGATGACCTGATCTATAAAAAGGGATGTTTGAAATGGGTGGAAATTGTCCAGGAGATCTGGATCTAAAGCTTTTATTTTTATTTTGTGAGAATGAGAGTAACCAAGGCTTCTTTTAATGTAGATGGGCAAAGTCCTTCTGTCAAGGATGAACAGCAGTCTGAAGAATATTAGGTCTGAGTGAATGTAAGCCTAGTTGGTCTAGAATCCAGCCCACAAAAGTTACAGCACAAGGATGAGACAATATTTGTGATCTTATCATAGTCAACTTAATCAAATTATACTTCACAAAAAATCCCATAACTGAAGCCCTGACCCCTTTCACTGCACTATGGATGTGCTTTGGACGGCTGAGAGCTTGA
The DNA here is from genome assembly GCF_019279795.1 of Protopterus annectens. NCBI lineage: Eukaryota > Metazoa > Chordata > Ceratodontiformes > Protopteridae > Protopterus > Protopterus annectens. Next base: position 1,741,009,674 of record NC_056725.1, on the reverse strand, counting down.
TCTTGGTGCTTTTTGATAGATACCTCTACATTTTCTGGACATTGAACTTTTGCCTTTGTTCTTGTCCTTGTCACCTGGGTTATAGCTTAAAGAGTCTAAAAAATCTGTATGTTTAACAAATGATTAAACAGATAGACAATGCTACAAAAGCTGAGCTTGTACATTTTTATTTATTTGTTTGTCTGTTTAGTTGTTTGCTTGCTAACCATACAGATTTCCAGCCACAAGCCTGACCAATGGCAAACATTACAACACGTCATGTACATTTTAATGAATACAAATAAATGACTGCATAATGATTAGATATTTTAACAATAACAACAAATGTACGTACAATGAGAACAACTTACTGTTAGTTAATAAAAATGTCAGTTAACCTACTATTCCAAAAGAGACATATTGCGTATCTTTTTGTAAGAACACAAGGTACACTGTATGTGAAACATTATCCAATGTATAATAAACATAATCATTCTTTACAGTTGGTGTCCTGCTGAAAATCTCTGGAATATTCTGTAGGAGATTAATACAAATTCAAATACTGCACCCAACTTTCAGCACCAAGATTCGAAGGGCAATAGAGTGTAATACAATTATGCATTAATGAGTCACTTAGTCTTAAATGCAATATAAATACATCATTCTGAAATTTAGGGAAATGGGTCTTGTCATTTGATCCAGGTGTTTTTCTTTCCTCTTTCAATACAGCTCATGTTGCAAGAAGATAATGCTGAACAGCAGGTTTTAAAAAAGAGACGAGATTATAGATATAAACCTAAAAATATCTTTGATTATATTATTGAACTGTTTATGTCTGCATGTAAAAATGATAACATAAGGTTAGAACTGGGAAGACCTAATTTATTTCTTGATTTTGTTAACCGGGTTAATGAACTGGTGTGGTCTTAAATACCAGGCCATTTTTAGTCCTAACCCAGGCAAAATGGCTACAGCAAACATACAGCAGCATATCCTTGCACAAGAACAAATTAAATAAATTCACAGAAGTGAACTAAATAGATGTACATTTCATTTACCCTGAACCAGTATAATACATTCAACACTGTAAAATGTAAAGCAATGATATATTGCCTAATAAAACAATTATTTACAGGTTTCCAAAATGTATCAGCTCATAAAACAAGTTCTCGAGCCCCAAACAAACAGCAAAGCCTTTTATTAGTCCTCTAAGGGTATAGTATACATATAAAGTGGATTACTTACAGATGTAGCTTAAAATGGGTTCCCAAGGACAGCTGCACATTTATCTGTCTGCAAGGTGAGAGTGTAGCTGGAGACTGTCACTATTTACCTTACTTTGTGGCAAAGCAATTGAGATATTAGAAGCTACTTTGCTAAATGCTTTCACAATAGGAGGTATGGTAAATGGAGGCCTTTTTGGTTAGAACCTCTCCAGGCCTCTCAAACTGTAAGTGGAATTGCTTTTATGCAGCTCATGCCTACGCAGAGGGCACTACCTGTTTATGGTTTGAAAATGAGGTTACCAAGTTAAGAAATTTTCTCCTGCCTCCACTGTCATCCTCCTAGTTTCTGCATGGTAACACAGCAATGTTGATAATTATTGTCCAGACGTATATAGGTATGTTGTGCAGAATGGAGAGCTGTAATAAACAAAACATATTCAAATCCTGGTAGCAGCATATTTTACTTTTATTGTATGTAGTTTTGTTAACTTGAGTAGCACATTGTTTACGTGAATTGTTTACAGATTCAGCCTTGGGCAATAAGCCATCCTAAAATAACTAAATACATAAATAAACAGAATGAACATCACATTTGTGATCACAATCAAGATTTACATTTTGACAATAGTAAATTTACATAGACTAGAAAAAAAAATATATATATATATATATATATGTGAGGTATTCTGTATGACACTTTCAGTTTGTTAATTTGATTTTATTTATTTCACATTTGTTTACTAGGAATGTCTGACTGTGCCAGATGGCCCTTTTTCAGTGGAGGACCAAGGAGAAAAGCTCCATTACAAAGAAACTAAAAAGAAATACATTGAAAAATGATTACGTACCATAGAATAAAAACATTACAGTACATAGATGCAAAATACAAAATATCACTAGTTAATTAAAATTAAAATATTAATAGTTCACAATCTAAAAGTTCTGTTACAGAGAAAGAAAAAAGAAACAACTATACTAATTCACAGTTGTGTATACTGAGGCAATCTTCAGGTAAAGTGGATAAAGGAAAGAGTAAGTGAAAGTGTGGGAAACTAGAGCTGGTTAGAGAGAAGTCTGAGCTGTAGGAAGCATGAAACAAGATTTCTGTAGGAAGAGAGGAGTAGAAGAATTTAAGACTTGTATAACTGATGTTGGTACAAGAGTTGAGTGGATGACTGGAAAGGGGTGAAGTGAGTCGTCATCCTGGGAAAGAGCAGAAGCATACCCAGCTGTCGTTTAGGTAGTTTTTAAGGACTGATTTTTAAAATGTTTGTATTAGTACTGTTATGATTAATTGTGGAATGGAATTCCATATCTTGGATAATTTGTACAAGAAGAGGGATTCACCAAAGCTCTTAATGACTTTCATGACTTTTATTAATAAATTATCAGAGGATCTTAAGGTTCTATTGTTGTTGTATTGCTGTACTAAGTCTTACAGAGCTGGGTAGTGGTCTGGTTTGTAGATGATTGAGTGGGTGATAGTTGGTTTAAGTGGAGGAGGTTGGGAAGTTCAGTCCAGTTTAGTTCTTGTAGTGCAGTGCAGTGATGAGTTATATTTGGGTAGTTTAGGGTAAATCTAGCTATTTTGTTATACCAGGCCTCGAGTTTGTTTAGGTCAATTTTATTTTAGATTAGTAAAGATGGGGAGTCGTATAGAAGGGTGGAGAGGAGATGGGTTCTTGCTATGGTCTGCCTGGGGGTATTGGTGAAGAAAGATTTTGCTCTACAGAGAGTGCCAAACTTAGTATGCACTTTTTTAATGGATAAAGCCAAATGTTTATTGAGTTTTTATTGAGTTTTGATGAGTTATCAGTTGTTATCCCAAAAAGTTTTGTGTGTTCTACTGGCTCTCTTTTGGTATTGTTGGATGAAAAGCTATTGAAGGGGGGGGTGGGTTGAGTTACTTGCGATTTGCCTTTAGCAAAGATCAACAGTTTAGTTTTGTTTGGGCTGAGTATTAGCTGATGAGTTAACAAGTATATTGCTATGTCAAAGAATGATCTTTGTGTTATTTCTAGGAGTTTGGGAACAGTTTGGAAGAATTGGGGCTGTCCTGAGCATAAGGACGTAAGTAATTTCCTGTTCTTTGTGTTTGGTGAAGGTCATTGTTCTGGTCTTGGGTAATACTCGTACTTTTTTATTGTGTCTCAGACATCATAACTGTTGATTTGTTAGTATTAATAGTTAGTGTGTTTTTACATACCCAGTTTCAGACAGCAGAGAAATCATTTCATAGATGTGAGTTAAATTGATTAGGATTTTTGTGGGCTTTCAGTAGAACTATTATATAATTAGTGAACAGTATACAATCTATGTTGTGTGGGCATGATAATGTCATTAATAAAAAGTGATCAAAGTACAGAGATCCCTGTGGTACAGCTTTTGAGATGGTACAAGCATCTGAGCAGTTATTATTTATGTGATCTGTAAAGTTTCTATGATTACAGGTAGCTATCAAATCACTGTAATACTTCAGGAGCAAAGCCAATGTCTTTTATCTTGTTTATAAGCAGGCTGCGATCAGTATTTTCAAATACATGTTTAAGGTCTAAGAATTGTTCCCATCAGTTCGCCTTTTTCTATATTATGGAAGATTTGGTCAGTTAGTTTGTATAAGGCAGGGATGATACTTCATTTGGGTATGAAGTCATGTTATATGTCAGTAATTGTATCATAGTTGATAATATAGCCCAAAATCTGATCATATAGCAGTTTCTTAAGGATTTATTACACCTAGAATGATGTAGAATTGGAGAATTTTCAAGGAGTTAGAATGATGTATAGTTAGAGACAAAAGGGGAATCTGAGACTACCATAGAGGTATGGTATATTTCACAGTTGCTCAGACAGATGATTTTCTAAGTCAGAGCTAGAATTTAATGGTTTATTGCAACTTTCTCTTAATTTCTTTTTTAATGTAATAATGTTTACTTTAGTAAAGATGGACCCCCCCGCAGCATCTTATTAATGCATGCTAACCTAAACCCTGCCTCTTCTCATAACACCAACACTATACTTTACCATAGGCAAAACTCTGTCACTACAGTAATCTGCTGGTTTGTTTTTGTCTTTGGTTTAAATTCTATGCTCTATTTTTTAACTCTAGCAGGACCTTCTAACTCTGGCAGCTAGTTTTATTCCATTATTCAGTTTTAGTAATTCTTCATATTTAGCAATACTGCTCAATCTCTTAGCGCAAGAATCAGGGTCAAAGTCAAAATATAATGAGGAACAAAGGCCCAAAATTCAGGACATATTTTAAGTATTGGTCTTAATGTACTTGGAAATGTACAGGTTTTTCTTTAATGTGCATTTTCTGAAGGATATAAAGTCTGAAACTCAAATGTCTGCCATTATTTATTGACATTAAACATCAATTATTTGCCAGAAAACCACAAATTGTACAAGCAACAGACCAAAAATATAAGGCAAAAATCATGGACATTCTTTGAAATCAGGAACAGTTGAGATTTATGTCTTCAGCAATTTTTTGCAGTGTACTTTGTTTAAATTTTCAAATTAATAATTAGCTATTGCTCTCTAGATACTAGTATTTAAACATTTTTTTATTAACTTCATCTGATTTTACTTTTTTTACTTATTTGTTTGTTTATTTAGTTATATTTTTATTTTGTTACCAGGGGTAAAATGCTGATCCATGTAGACTGCTATCACATTCAGCCTAGGAAGTATATAACATGTAAACCATTAAGTACAATGGTGAGCAAGAATTATACATATAAGTAAAGAGATAAATGAATATAATAGATAAAAGTTAAAATAAATGGTTTGTGTAATAATATTAATGATTGTATAGCCTCTGATGAGATAAAGAACACATTTAAAACATTTTATTTACAGTATTTACAAATGTAGATAGAAGATGAAGTGGGCAGGAAGTCAGTTGAGAATAAGAGAGGATGAATTAGAGACAGAAGCATTAATCAATATTATTTAGTGAGAAGTGAACAATAAAGAAACACAGCAATACAAATAGATGGAGTTGTGGATTTAAGCCATACAGAATCATTATTGAAATTAGTGGAGTGAAGAGATATCAGGAGTCTTTATCATACATGACACTGCTATTAAAACATGTGCTAATGGCATCTTTTAAAATACTTTTTAGGTACATACAGAAATAAAGAACAGTATAGGTAGCTTTAAGTTTTGCAGGTAATGCTTCTCATATGTAGTGGATCAGTATAGAGAAATGATGGTCTGTATAGTGAAAAATAATTTGAAGCATCAGTAAAGAGTTCGTACAAGATGAGTAAGGTCAAGAGTTAGAGGTGAAAGTCTATTTTGTTAGCCTGCTAGCAAAAAAGAGAAATGTTTCAAGGTTTGTCAACTTGTATGCAAAAAGTAACTGTTTTGTTGGCAGCCATTTTGCTAGGGCTAGGATTGTGAAAATATATTCTCTTGCAGGTGCTCATGTGGTAAACCTGCAAATGATTTTGGTGATGATCTGCCTTGAAGACTTTTTTTTTGCTTTGTTTTATGCTGTAACTACAATGGCCAGGCTATATAGTCATATTTAAGATGAGCAAGAAGAAACTCCTTTGCTTATGATAATTCTATCCATACGGAAGAGGATGTGTGATATTTTTTAACTCCAAAAGTAATTTTTTATTTTAGATGTGGTTGTGTTGACATAGCAGTGGGTGTAAAGAGTTTGGTTTGACCATAGACCCAATTATTTGAATTTTGTGATACTCTCAATAGGCTCTTGGTTATTGCAAAGTATGTCCCACTGCTGTGGGACTAGTGATAGCTTTTGCCTCATGTCTGAAAATGTTAGCTTTGGTTTTCTTAGTAATCAGAATGAGTTTGTTTTTATATTAATCAAATGGAGTGTGGGGAACGATCTTCTTCAAGGATTTTTTTTTTTTGGTAGCGAGAGATGGACTGGCTGTATATATGACCTTGTCTTCTGTATAAAGAGATAATTGGTATTTGTGGAAGGTTTTAAGAGAGTTTGTTGATAAACATAGATAATAGTAAAGGGGTAATTCTAGCCCTTGTTTGACATCTTTGGAAAGTGCGGCAAAAAAGATATGGTGGATCCAATTTGAACTCTAAAATTCAGTTGATTAGAAAGTCTGTAAACCCTAGAAGGCTACGTATGCTTATTCCTGCTGTAGCTAAAGAGATGAGCAAGGATGGATAGCTACTAGGTAAATCACTTTGGTATGATCAATGAATACTGAAATCAGTGAAAAAGCCTCTGTCCATATTTTGAAGAATATTATTGGCAGGAGTATAAAGACCTCTTATAGAACTCTGACCTGACCAAAATCTGTGTTGATGAGTAGAAACAACTGTATACATTTTAATGCATTAAGTAAGCAGAGGCTGTTTTTTTCAATGATTCTATCTAGCATGGGCAGCATTGAGCTCACATTATTTATATTTGCTGGCTTTGAGATCTTTGGACTTGGTTTTACTATAACTGGTTTCCATTCCACTGGCATGGTATTGTTTAATGATGCAGAGATTGTAATGGTAATGGATAAAGAAGAACAATATGATATTTTCAGAGCTTGATAAACATAGGATAAAACAGGGCAATAGGTTTTCAACTTCTAGGGGAGGCATTTGAGAAGATTTATCCTGTTTTTTTCTATAATGTTAGTTTAATTGTTCCTATTATCTGTAGATGGGAAACAGTATTATTGATTTCTGGCTGTGTGCCTTACTTTGCAAAGATATTTCATTTCTTTAGTGAACTATTTTACTTGTTTTTGAGAAACCTGGAGATCAAAGGAAATTATTTGTCTTGTAGTTTTTTTAATTTGAGGGTAAGTGTTCATACTACTTTAGAGGGGGTCATCATTCATGTGGAAAGGTTGCCAGTTAGTTTTTCACAGTTCATCTTTGAAGGCTAAGATACTTTGTTGTTGTTTAGGGTAAAAGGTAATTAATGTGTGTGAGGGGTGTTGGGAGGATTACTGTCTGGATTTTTTGAGATTTTAAGAGACAGTTGTTAATGAGGAAGGGAGTGAGGACATCAATATTTGATATTTTGTTAGTCACGTTTGCTATTTGTAGCCAAGTGTTTGCCAGATTTTAAGTTTGGTCTTGTAGACTCTTTAGTTATTTGGATTATCCCAAGGTGAGTTAAGAAATGTATTTTATCTGTGTATAAGATCTGAAAACGTTAAGGTTAAAATCTCCTAAAATATTAATATTGTTAAACAGTTTTTGTGCTGTACTATTTCATTAATAAGAAGTTTGAATGTGTTTATACAAGCAAATGGAGGAGGTTGGCTACTGTTAATTACTCTGATAGAGTTTTTTTCAGTTGTAATTAAGAGTTTACCAGTTGGAGTCATGTTCATTTAGACATTTTGTTTGCTTTTTGGAGTGAGGCTTAATGTTGTCTTTGGGTACCTCAACTTACTTTATTTCCTGGCCTGGCATTAAAGTGGTAGTTGCATCCATTAAAGTGTTAGTAAAGGTTATGAGTTTCAGTTATTACTCATGATTTTGTAGCAACAACTACATGCACATTTGCTACACTGAGATGGGTGGTTAGTAGTTGTCTCATATTGCTTGTTGACTAGTTATAGAATGTAGCTTGGGTCCTGCTTCATTAGATTATTCTTGACTCTTGCAATTCTGTGATTATTTTACCCTAACATTTATTTAACATTCATATAGCACATTGATTGCAGTTATTGGTTAGTTTTTTTTAACTCAAGTAAGTTGTATGTGTGAATTGTAAACAATGCATATTTCATATGACAGGGACCCCTTACTGATCTTTAGCCTTGTCAGTGGCCTTGAATCCCAGACAGTTTCTTTTTTATAATTGATAATGGATAGGTATCTGTTTGGATTATACAGGAGTGTAATTCCCAGTAGCTGACTTTGCATCACCCCTAGGTTAACTTATTCAGATGGGGACCTCCCTATCTGTGTCAAATAGCTAGGGAGTCTTCAGTCATTCACAGGCTGCTAAAAAATTCCTGTATTTCAATGTCCCTATGCATGGCATTGTATACCACTGCCAGTCTGGTCTACCAATAACAAGCTTTGTATTATATCTTGATATGTTGTGGAAGCTTAATTTCACATTTATTAATTAGATTTAACTGAATGATAATCCCCTACCCCCAAGAGATGGCTATTCCTCCCAAGGTCTCCAGAAACATTATAAGAGATATTGTAAGATCAATGTGGCAGTGTTTATTTTACTTCTATGTTTTAAATTACCTATATCTCTTGTGGAATGTCCGTCTCATTTGAGCATGTCCTAGCACCTGGAACACACTGTAAATTCTTTAGCATTTAATGTGCTGCTTTGAATTTTAAGGTTTTCTTGCAGGTTTTCATTGACTTTCTCATTGACTCATTGTTGAGTTATCATAAAAGACTTTTACATCAGGATCGGTGTTAACTCTGTGACTCTTACCAAAGAATAATTTTTGATTTATGGAAGGATTTTAGTTTGCTCAGGGTTTTACTTTTGCTACCTGTCAAAAAGGTAATATGCTTGACTTCATCTTCCAGACAGATATGATTTTTTTGTGCTCGAGTGGTGAAATTGGGCTCATGATCTGATCATCATCATCTGATCTTCTAGACAAGTCATCCAGTGTTGAGATAGTTTTAGGAATTTATGTTACATGACCAATATTCACCTATTTCTTCTGCTTGAGCAATTCCCTTTGGAGTATAGAATATATGACCACGGATGGCAGCCTATAATCAATCCCAGGCACTATTGATTAAACAGCCTATTAACACGCATGTCCTGATTCAGTTGAATGTTTGTGTCATATGTGATCTTGAGATCCACACCATAGGAAGGTGAGGGATAGATTGGAGTGCTGATGCAGATATACAGAGCTGGCTGAGGACAAACATAGGCTTGATGAACATTACACGGCTTTGCATTTGAATATTCTCATAATTACATAAAGTTATTGTCCAGGGAGATTACTGCTGCCTGTAATTGACCAGCAAAGCTACCTTGGATAATTGACAGACTGTGCAATGTAGCAAGAAAGCCTTTTCAGCCTCCAGGTAAAGATCATTGCTCATTTTGTCTGGATAAAGTTCAACAGATTAGAACTGAAACTTTCCAGGTGACCTTAACTGGGTGAGTGCTGACATTTACGGACACTTTTGGACTAGACTTAGGCTGAGTTTCATTATGTTTTTAACTAAAAAAAAAAACTTAGACTTCTCTACCAGGATGTGACCAGCTAAATACTGACTGGACTTAGGACCAGCCAAGTCAATCTTATTGTACCTAGATATTTTGGGTCTGGTAATTTTTTTAATAAAATGTGTGTGCTCAGAAAAAACATTTGGCTGTCTCATGTTTAATGACATATAGAAAGGTTATGTGGGGAAAAATCAATTGTATTGCAAAAATTTACTAAGAGTTAACCACATGATTTTATGTAGTATATACACAGATAACTAATGAGACTTACCCAATTAATGGAGCAATGGTTCAAATGCACATTATTTATTTATTCATACCACCCATACTAGTTTGATACAGTCCATCATTTTAATGTGCATTTTTTAAAATATGTTTTATTCAATACAAAGTAATATCTTCTTCTTTGTCTGGCTTTTCCCAGTTAGGGGTCACCCCAGCGGATCACCTGTCCACTCATGATTGGCAGTGGAGTTTTACGGTGTTGTGTTGCCAGCTCAGCGCCCAACCTTCCACAGAAGGCAGACACATGCATGCACTTATGTCTAGGGCCAGTTTAGAGTGTCCAATCCACCTACAGCATGTCTTTGGGATGTAGGAGGAACCCAGAGCACCCGGAGGAAACCCATATTACCACAGGGAGGACATGCAGACTCCACACAGAAGGCACCCCAGCTGAGGATAGAACCGGAGAACCTCTTGCTGTGAGGTGACAATGCTAACTGCTGCACCACTGTGATCACCCATTGTAAGTTTCTAAAAAAATCAATTAAAGTAATGATTATGTGATATGGGCACCTTTAGAATTTTTTAGTGTGCCTTGCAAAATACTCAGACTTCTATGAGTGTATTTAGCAAATAGACAGACACCTTTGCTCAAATAAGCATATGCAAGTAGCAGTACATTGATCTCACAATTTATATACCTATTGCATTACACAGCAAAGATTAAACAATATAGTAGGAACAATGAACTACTGTATGAATTTTTTGCAATGTTTACAAAATGTCTCTGCCTATTTTTGATCATACCTACATTTTTAACAGCCATGGAAACAAAGAAAGTTTTTCCTGTCGAGGAATTGAACTGGCGGTAAAGTTTTTTGAGTCTAGAGGTCATCAGATTATCAAAGCATTTGTTCCAACTTGGAGGAAGGAGCAACCAAGACCTGACACACCAATCACAGGTACGAATCCCCTTAAGAGCAGAAGCATATAAAAATAATATGCTACTTCTTATATAGATTGCAGATATATCAAAATAAAATGGATTCATGCCTAACAGAATTACTTAGTAAAGCAATTTGAGTAAGTACTTCAATGGCTAGTAGAATATGTACAGAAGAAAATTTCTTAAAATATTTAAAATGTTTTAAATCTTTGCTGGTGAGCATTTATGGAACTCTGTTATGAAGTCTTGCATGACTGAAGGAAATGAACGGCATGTAAAGTAATTAAGACTTTCTATATTTTGTACACAATTTCCATAGTTTTCACATCTGTTTATTAAAGTAGAAATCATTTCTCCAGTGTATTCCATGACAAAATGGTCATATAGGCACTTGCCATGCCAACGGTCTGGAAATCATTAATGGAAACATCCGGGAAAGTCCCATCAGCTAAGCCTTAAAAAATCTGCATGGTAATTATTTTTGTTATAAATGGAATAAATATATTAAAGCAGCAACCAAAAGCATGCATTTCTACCATAAGGGAAATGACACCTATGCCACATAGCACTGTTTGACCATTTGTTATGCTTAGTGTTACCAGACTGTACAATGTGTATTTGTTGTGTTTATTTAATGAAAATCAGTCTATTCTCTGCAGATGGTGAGCAGGTCTTACTAGTGGACATTCTATTTCATAGGTTCATAGGTTCATAGGTTCATACTAGGCTATCTGCCCGAGGGCATTTACAAGCCTAGCCCATTTGTGGCTTGGCTTACGCCACTTTTTAGTATGGGGAAATATATTATTATTTTTGCTGTGCCTCTGAAAGAAGCAGTGACACTGGGGTATATCCCTGGGGTATATCTGCGATTCTCCCATCCATTTTGAAAGATTTTTGAACAAGAGTGCCTCAGGTGCTCTGCCTCATTTGTTACCGGACTTGTTCCCACAGCATAGAGTTCGATGAATCTATCCTCCAGCACGTTCTATTAATAAATTAAGATGTTTCTAGGGTTTCCCGTCTGTGGCTCAGGTGCTCTGTGGATCTAGATTTTTTTATTGTTCACATATCTGGTCAAATTGGCTTGTATGTGCCAGGCAATAGTGGCAAAGGTCACCTCTGAGTTACTGTGTTTACGATTGGATATAGGAGGGAGTTCTTTGCAACAGCATATTGACTGGGATTTTTCCCTTTGGTTAGGAACTTTTGTGGCCTCTTTTGCTGCAAGTGTCGGGTCAGCAAGTGTCAATGGATGGGGGCATCGAGATGGGGCATCTGATGAGTGATGAGTAGTGTGAGACTGATGGAGCCTTGGAGATAGTGACCTCCTTGATCTAGATGAGAACCTTCTGTGATAAGTCTTCCTAACTTGTTAGGTCTTCATGCTACTTGCCGGTCATGGGTGCAAGTCGACGACCTGGGTTATTAACCTGGGTCCCCAGGTCTCGATAACTTAGTCTGTGCTCAGTGGGTGTTGGTCCCATTTGGTATTTTGGGGTAACCTTTTGACTTCACTATACTGCACTAGGCTTTGGCATTGGCTTTGGCTTCCAGGCGATGGCACTAGTTATCCATTTCTGTGAGACCTTTCTGAAGGATATCTGTGTTTCATGTTGTCATTTTATCATTATGGTTTCAGTTTGTCAGTGGTTTATCATCTGTTGTCATTGTTAAATTCTGTGTTTGCTTTTGAAACGAAAAGCCCAACAAACAGCCCTGGGCAGGATGGAGCCAGATAGGCACCTGTGGTGACATGCTTGTGGCAAGTTGTCTGAGTCAGTTCTGAACCTCTGAGTTCTGGTTCTGTCATCCAGTTTTTCAGCCAAACCCATCTTGTGATGTATGGGTTAACATTTGCTGGATTGAGTTGATAGGTCTGGACCAGGGGGATCGTATGCGAAGCGGAGCCTCAGATCGGGGTAGGCTGACTGGACTGCATGTTCCAATCGGGCTAAAGGCTTTGTTTCAGAAGTTTTCAAGAAGTCAAAAGGGTTGATCTGGTGTTTTGAAATGCTGCATATTCCCAAATCAAAGTCTGCAAAGTCCTCTATGTTGGTTCGCTGGTATTCCATGATAAGCTTTGCATCCCACTCTCCATGGCTTTGCAGCAATGGGCCACAAGCCACTGGCCGGTAAAGAGGGACCACCTGTGGAGTGAAGATCCCTGTGAAGTGGGAGCATTAAGACTTTGATTGCGTCCACTCCCCTGGGCACGTTTCCAGAGGTAAGTGTGTTTAATGGTGGGTGAGAGGACTCATTCAGGTCCCATGGATTGAGTTGCAACAGCATCAGCCGGGGACACTCTGCTGTCTGGAGATTGAGAGGTTTGCATGCCTTGGGCTAGTAGTGTTTGGGGGGGAGATGTTTGGGTTTGCACTAAACTTGGGATAGATACACCCTCCTTTGGTCTGTATCATCAAGTTTGCACCGAACCTGTCAGCCAGTATCTGAGCATCATCTGTAGATTTCCCTTCTTTTATAACTGAGCAACTAGTTCTGAGCATATTTTAAGTTTTCTTTTAGTATTATAAGAAAAGAAATTTGCTTTGATTTCTTTTTGAGTCTTTTTTTTCTGTTCTGTCGATTATTTTATTGTTTAGTTTTATTTGAGCTGCTTTGCAGTAGCTTATCTTTCCTTTGTTGTCTTTACCTTTTAAGGATATTGCTCTATCCCTGTAGTAGCTTTGGTTGCTTTATTGGGAGAGTTGTTTTGGGCTTTGCCTTGCTTTTTGTACTAAAGTGCTTTGTTTTGGAAAGAGAGTGCCTTATCCATGCAGTTGCCTTATTGCTGCAGCCCGCTTTTGCTAAGTGATTTGTGGTGTGAGTGATTTTCCTTAGTCGTTCGGGCTTCAAAGGATTACTTTGGTTAGTCTTATCCTGTGTGAGGGTTATTTTTGAGAAAGTCTTTTTTTTAGGAAGTTTTTTACTGTCAGATGTTTTCACCTGAGGGGGGGGGGTCAGATGAGTTTGTGATCCAGTGAGCCATGTTTTGGGTATACTTCTCATATTGGAGGTTGGCTCCCAGTGTGTTCATTGTGCCCCATGCAATTGATTTTGAGATTCTTGTGGGGATGGTGACTAGTTGTTCCATGGCATTTTGTTCCATGTGTTTCAGGTTTATTTGGGCTAGGGTTGTTTGGGCTTGAGTTTGGTTCCCAGTCTATATTAGGGTAATTGAAGTCACCTAGTATGTGAGCCTCCTGTGGTTTTTGGTGTACATGTTATCCTCCTAAGTTTTTGAGAAGGATGCCTATGGAGGTTCCTGGGCCTGGGACAGTCTGCCTGTGCATTGCTGCGCTGGGTGGATGGTCTGTTCACGGCGGTGTCCTGCACCTGGATCTAGAGCTCAGTCTTTGGTATTGTCCGGATTTTGGGGCCGGGTGGATGAATATGAATTCCGAATATGGGCGGTTTCCTTTCTTGGTATTGTCCGATTTTTCTAGGACAGATGATATGAGGTATACTTTCCTCCTTCTCGGTGGTCTCTTCGACAGGTTTCCAGGTTGAGTGTCATACGGTGACATTAGTTTGGAATTGGCCTATTGAGGCATTAGGTTTGAAATTTGAGCATTTTGAGGATTTAGACTTTACCCTTAGCAGTTTCCTTTTTAGTGTTCTAGGGTTTAGAGCCTAGGTGGCAGGTTGCCTAAAAGGCCTGCCAGGTGTTTATCAGTGCCTTGGGTGCAGAGAGCCTTGCCAATATCCTGAACCCAGGTTCCTTTGCTCAAGGATACTGCCTGATAGGGCTGACACTGCATGTCTCCTCCATTCAATGACAGATACTGAATCCCCTAGTCTGTTACCAGTAATCATGGCCTACAGTTAAAGCTGATTGTGTTATCTCTGTGTTGTGGCATCCATGGGTACGTGCTGTTGCGCTACCTCCTCAGTAGGGAATACTGTGGCGGAAGCCACTGCTGTTGAGGAGCTCCCTCAATGTAGAGTTACATGTGCGATTAAATGAGCGGCGCCTCAGGTTACTGACTATGTGTGACAACTTGACCTGGTGGACGCCAGTGTGTTGCCCTTCCTGGTATGTAAGGTGCTAGTGTACGGATTCTAGCGCTCAGCTAAGGGGCCCAGGCGTCAGTGTGTCTGGTGGTGGTTTGGAGCTGGACGGTTGTGTCTGCTGATCAGGAGTGTTGTGTGATGTGGGCTTGCATTGTGTCATCTGTGAGGTGTGTGGACTGAGGTGTCTGTGAGGTGGTCTTGTGTGTTTATGTGTGTTCTGCTTTGATGAGGTGGTGCTTGTTTGCGTAGATTTTGATCAGAGCCTGCTGTTTAGGTTTTGTGTGATCAGACTGTCCCGAGTATGTCTGTAATGGTGCTATGTGAGACTGGTTGTAATGGTGCTATGTGAGACTAGGTCTATAGTGTGTGTGGAGTGAGGAGAGTGTTGAGAGCTCAGCCTCCAGTTTGGCGCAATTGTCAGCGCCCAAACGACTCAATAAGTTGCAGGAGAGGAGGAGAGAACTTTGAAAACTGGACAGAGGCAATTGTAACATTGCCTCAGTATTCTGTTCCCACAGTATGGCTGGAGGAGACTAGCAGGAAACAGAGCAACAGAACTTAGATGGAAAAGACATAAAAACAGCAACAAAGTGGAGGACTCAAACTAGTAGTTTAGGAGGGTGAGAACTATTTATTTTGGGAGTTTTTTTTCTTTTTAATCATTAAAATAGGAGGAACTGAGGTAGCTATAAGATAGTTTAAGGAATAAGTGCCAGTCTTTTACAGCTTACACAGAGAGTTTTTGCTCGCTGAGCTGTACTCAGGTACAATCAAGCGTATGCCTCGCAAAAATAAGTTAAATGCAGTAAAAACAGCTTCAATGAAATCACCATCACTTTCTCTTCAATGTCTTGTCATTGTAGCCTCAGCTTTACTGCAAGTCCTTTCCTAGTCACAATACTTGTTAAGTATTAACTACTTTATTTGATAAGTTGTCTTTGGCAAACATGGCTCTGCAGGAGTTGCTTTACTTATTTAGTTTATTTGTTAACCCTGTAAGCTCACTGGACAACATTTCTCATTTTCAGGGAGTGACCTGGAAGCATTGTCTAGTAAAGTGATTTGCTTTGAGGTCACACAGTAGAAAAGTTGAGGGAATCAAACACTGAACTACAGGATGCAGCTTGTTAACAAATTATAGCTTTAATCCACTGTGCTAGCTACGCCTGGGCACAGCCCTGATGTATCTATCTTTAAAATGTTGAACATCCATACTGCAAAAAGTGAGGGAGCTCCCATCCTTTTACTGGTAAACCATGACAAAGGACATTTTGACAAATTCCACACTAACCCATCTGGGCTGATGCCCACATTTTCTTCAATGTTCTGCCATTGTTCATATGCGGTGGTTCCTTCCTTCCTTGAAGAAAATTTGAGTATCAACCCAGACTGGTCAGTGTGGAATTTGTCAAAATGTGCTTTGTCTGTGCATGAGATTTCATTGCTTAATAGAGGGTTAGGGTTTATACCTTCCACAAATGCTGATTTCCTAAGACTATGCTTGAACTGAGACTTTTGTTCAGAACATTGCTCTACAAGCTATTTTTGGTAATGATAAATAGTTAGAACATAATCTGTTTAGGATGCATTGGGGTCTATATTAGAACATCGAAGTTTCAAAACTTCAAATGTTCTAATATCGAACCCTATTCAGCGAAAGCTGAAAATATTGAAGCAACAGAAAACCAATTTTTTTCCTAGGGAAAGAATTTGGTTGTCTGTCTCTGTTGCTTCGTATTTTCAGTGCTGTGGTGGAAAGGTACAGGTCGGGTTAAGGTAAGTGTGCGATTGAGTGCGGGTTAGGTTAGTTAGGGTTAGGGTGCGGGTTAGGTATGTGTGTGATTGTGTGGACGTGAGGGTTAGGGCAGGTTAGGTGAGTTAGGGTTAGGGCGCGGGTTAGGTATGTGTGTGATTGTGTGGACGTGAGGGTTAGGGCGGGTTAGGTGAGTTAGGGTTAGGTGTGGGTCAGGTAAGTGTGCGATTGTGTGGACATGAGGGTTAGGGCGGGTTAGGTGAGTTAGGGTTAGGGCGCGGGTGAGGTGAGTGTGTGATAGTGACGGACCTTAGGGTTAGGGTTTGGGTTAAGGTAAGTGGATAGTTAGTGGTGTGTGTATAGTTTAGTGTAGGGTTAGGTGTAAGATTGTAGGTGTATGTGTGTGGATTGCTGTTTGTTTGGTGTGCTTGTGTTGTGTGTATGTGTTTTGGAACAGCAAATTTTTTTCCTAGGAAAAAATTTGCTGTTCTGTATGTTCGATGTTTTCAGCTTTTGCTGAATAGGGTCCGATATTAAAACATTCAAAGTTTTGAAACTTTGATGTTCTAATATAGACCCGATGCACTGACGTAAGTGTTATTGAAACAATGAAAACTGAGATGTTTTCTAACCTTTATGAATGTGTGTGTCTAGGTATTTTAACAAAAGAGTTTTTGAGTATTTTATGGTTGAATGTCCCCTTGTACCACAGCTACATGGACTTCCCAAAATACATAAAAATCTCACCCACCCCACCTTTAGACCGATTGCATCTGGTTCAGGATGGTTAACTGAACCAACTGTCCAGTTGTATTAAGGGATACTGAACATTTCTTGGGAGATATGTTTAAAGCAGTAACAGGCCGCACTAATGCTGAATTATTTCTGGTTATGATGGATGTGGAATCTTTATTTACTTCCATTCCTAATCAGGTAGGAATTAATATGGTTATATCTTATTTAGAAAGAAATAGTCAGTTCAGTGTCCAACATATTGATTTGCTATGTTTTTTACTGGAACTGGTACTTGAACATAATGTTTTTGCATTTGAGGAAGCCACGGGCACCAGCTGTGCCAATAGTTATATGAACTTAGTGATGGAAGAGTGGGAGTACTGGAATATTGTGAATGTAGGAATGAGTACAGTGAGCTTTTACCAATGTTTCATTGATGATCTTTTTATTTTGTGGACTAAAGATGAGAATGATTTAATCCAGTTTTTGGGTAAGCTCAACAGTGGTTGTGAGTTCTTGAGGTTTACATGTAAATATTCATCCAGCAAAATTGATTTTCTTGATGATGAGATTTTACTTGATTCAATGGGTGTTATATTTACAAGGATGCATAGGAAGGAGTGTTACTGCCCGTCGTTCTTGCATAGAGCAGTATGCATCCTCACAATGTTTTTTCTAGTGTTGTTAAAAGCCAGACTTTGTGGATTGCACATTTGTCATGTGAGGAGAGAGATCTTGTTGACAGTTTGGATACGTTAAGGTAAGAGTTTTTGGGGAGTGTTACACTGAAAATGAGATACTAAAAGCCTCTATGGCCACAATCAATGACAGGTCTACAAGGGATAAATCCTATTATTCTAGATACCCCTGTGCTAAACATCCTCAGAGGAGGAGGGATGACAATTTACTTGTGGTTTTGTCATTTACTAAGGATGTTGGGGGTATTACGGAGATTATGTGACGTAACTGGCACATTCTACAAGTGGATGAGAAATGATGTGGAGTAGTGGGCACTAGACCCAGGTTTGTTTATAAGAACAAACTAACACTTAAACAGAGATTATGTTACCCCAGAGTTAGTATCCCTATGGATGTGACAGGGCTAGGCAGCAAGAAGTGTGTGAATTGTAACTTCTGTCAATACGTTGATGAGAACACATTTTTTGAGCATCCTGACACTGGACGTATTTGGCAACTTAGTACAACCACTGACTGCAGCACTCAAAATTTAGTTTACATTGCCCATTGTGCACAATGATCTAGATTTTACACTGGTAAAACAAATTGACGATTGAGAGAGCATATTAGGGATCATGTTTACTGTACTCAGAGGGGCCTGCAATATAGTGCTCTTGCTAAGTACTCTAAATGGTTAAGTGCCACTCATGTTTTTCTTTTTCGGGTTTTTCAGGTCATGCAGGATAATATTAGGTTAGGTGACATGGTTAATGACACAGAGAATGTTGAGCTCAACTGGATCTTGAGGCTGGGTGCACATTTGGGCTCTGGCCTCAGTGACTCTATGTCTTTGAAACCCATTTTAAAATCATGCAAACTAAGGAAAAGTAATTTTGGTTTGTTGTCTTTTGTGCATTTTATATTAGTGCAACAGATCTTTTATGTTCTTAATGAATGTTATCTTATGAATTTGTGTCCCTAAAACCTATTTTAGAATTATGCAAATTTAGAAAAAGTGATTTTATATGTTGTCTTTTGTGTATTTTATATTAAAGCAATAGACTCTATATGTTTTAATGTGGTTATATGGTTTCATGTGTATATGCTTTTTATATATATTTCACTTGTCATCTAACATGTTTTCTGTATTGATAGCACTTTAGCTTTAAGGAAGTGAGGGGTGCAGTCATTGCCTTTCATTAAGTAATCAATTTTGAATGGTATACAAGATGAGTTGTTAGTGGATAAGGTTGGCTGAACAAGCAACGCTACCATTGTGAAAGCACTTACATCCTACATTAAAGCTGTGTTATGCTGAAACTGAATGGTTGGTCTCCTTTGCCTTGTTTCCACACATTTTTCTTCATTTTGGTGTTATTGCTGTTTTGTGTGGCTCATTACTGGATACCCGCATGTCACTTGCTGAATTCAATGTTAATAGATGTTTTCAGCATCTCTAAATTGTAACAGTTTTAACTGCAGTGTTTCAGGACAACTTCTAGTGTGGTTTCTGTGACTGCCATGACTGTATCTAATGGTTGTGATCAGAATGAAGCAATTGCTTGAGCTTGTCCAATATACAAAGTACCTTATGTGGCCAGAACACTTGAGCAACCACGACCCTTTCCACAACACCAGCAAAATGTGTCCTTGCCAGCATATTGCCATTTGATACAGTATTTTGCTATCTGATGCCAAGCAGAGGTTTCAGATGATGTTAAAACATCAATAAAATATATAAAAGTGCCAGTATGACCATACAATATAGCAGTTAACACTACTGAATGGTAAGCTTTGAATTTTGTTTGAAGCCTTATATGCTCTTTTTCCATATTTGGTCACTGGCGGGGGGTGCTGTATGTAGCACAGGCCTTAATAAAGTCGCTGTTTCAGTCATAGCATGCACTTTACCAGCACTTATGTGCTGCCATGGAAGTAGATGTGATAATAGGTGAGAAGTGATAAATCAGCTGTAAATTGAGAGTCAGTGAGTAGCTGACTGGACTTGCTAAGGTTAGCAGTGGGACCTCAGGACACAGCTGCATACTTCAGAGTCAGGGTTTCTAGTAAGCAGAAGACCTGAGCTATCAGCATAAAACAACAGAGATTTTGTGACATTAGTGTTTATATGCTGTTTGACCAGGTTCAGCAGCTTTTGGATGAGTTAAGTAGTGGTCTCATGGGCAGTTGGGTAGCTGAACAAAGACTGCTGTCCAGTAAGCAGTTGCGTGAAAACTGCACAAGTGTGAAAGCACAGCTTGCACTGTGCCACAAACTCCTCTTTTTTCCTAATATGCAGCAACCTTGGAGTTGATTATATAAATTAAAGCAATGCAAGGGATTTGGCTCCTGCATAGGAGTAATAGGGACATTCTCACAAAAAGTCAGAGAGCTTTGTTCAAATGCCACTCTTTGCTTCATTAAAATGGCACACACACCACTGTCATCTGTAGTCATGTTCCAGACCCACTGACCAGTATACAATTAAATGATTATTTCTTCTCTGTAACTGTTTAATCCTTTTACCAGCATAATGACACAGATTTCAAAGATTGGCTACAAGAAAATTACCATGTTTTTCTTGCCACTTTTAACTGAAATAAGCCTCAGACACTTTGGGCTTCTATGATCATTCTAACCATGTTGCCATGAAACTGTTGGATACTCTGAACTTACTAAGCTACATAGCTACAGTCTGACAACAGACCCCAGCATAATTTCCTGCAGCAAAAGTCTTGTCAAATACTACAAAAGCTATTGCTCACTGACTTCATCTTCTTTTACACTTTGCTCACAACAACTATATGGTATATAGAACTTCTGGTCTGCTACATTCTACACAAGAACTGAACTATAAATGAACAGGACTTTTCTGTAGAAAGAGGAACACGCATACAGTTAAGTTTTCCAGGCACAGACATTGCTGAGATGCCTAGGAGCAGTCGCAATCTGATTTATGACTGGCCTTTTGTACTTCTGTAACCAGGAGCAATACCGAAATATTAAAACTACAAAGTTGTGTTTTTATTACTGCTTTTAAATGAGCAAAAACAAACAAGAATTCTAGCTATCTTTTTTTTTTGTTTGAAGGTTTGAAGAAGTACAATCAGTGCAAACAAAGAGGTAATACTATTTCCTGAAATATAGCTAGAACAATTCAGAACAATTTTTTCACGTGACATAATATTTGTATTTAGATATTTATAATCACATGTCGGGCACTGAAAGATAAGTAAGAAAAATCATAAACATATATGAGAGAATGGCTGGGCTATATGGAAATAGTGAGGAGTTCCCCATGAAAAGGCAAGAGAAAATATAAACACGTGGCACATATACGTGCAAACCATTTTAGTAATATTTTAATATTTAAGGTCAAAGCATCAGAGTGAGAGACTGAATTTGTGCATAGAACGATTATGTCCCCTTTCTTCCTCTAGGCTGCATATCTTTTCTGGGTACATCTTGAAATGTTCGACCAAGAATATTTTTCCGTGCATCAGTAAATGTGTACTGAATGTAGGAATGAAGTTATATAACATTTTTACTGCTACATTTACAGTTTGCCAATCATCTAAATGCTTTTCAACATTTAAGCACTATCTTTAACTGTGTGGTTTTCAGGTGTTGAAGGAAGTATTGCTATAACTTACAGCACTGCTCAGTAGAGTCTATTTGCAGTAAATCGCTTCTCATAGTATTATGTTAACCATTTTTCAAATGAGCACAAGACATTCCTTAGCTGTTTTTATGGCTGCACATTTTGTTCACTATCATACTTGTATGAAAAGAAAATATTTTGTACCAATTTTTCCCAATTGTCTGCTGACCATTAGACCTTCCATGATTCTACTGGCTCTTTCACTTTCCATGGCCAAGAGACAGTCATGGGAGACTATCATTCAGGAAGATAGCAGGATTTTTCTTACTAATCTTTCAGTGCCTGACATGTGATCCTGAAGTACTGGGTCAGTCGCACATATTTGATTCTGCACATGTGTAGATTGCCAGGCACCCAGTATTACTGCTGCATGGGTTAAAACAGCACTGTCCAAGACCAAGAATACAGCTTCTCTGGGACCTGTCAATATCCCTAACTGTGTTCTACATGAACTACAAAGTGAACTGACACATCACCTGTGTGCCTTGTTCAATCACAGCCACACCTCAGGCTTTGTCCCTACCGAATGGTGTACTGCTACAGTCAAACCTCTCCACAAAGGAGGAGTGACTACAGACCCTGGGAACTAACGCCCCATTAGCCTGATGAGTCTGATATGCAAAGCTATGGAATCCATCATCATAGACCCAATAAACAAGGATATAGGGAATATCCAAACTCTGGATCCTGCACAGTTTGGTTTTGTGAAGGGTAGATCATGCCTGCTCAACCTAGTCGATTTCTTTGAGTCAGTCACCAGAGCTGTGGATGATGACAAGTTGGTTCATACAGCCTACTTTGATCTGGCTAAAGCCTTTGATAACATTTCCCACTCAGGAATCATAGAAAAACTCACTAAGCTAGACATCAACCCCTATATCACTAGGTGGGTTGCAAACTGGCTCACAGATAGAATCCACAGTATGAAAGCAGCTGACTCCAAGTCAGACTGCCGACCAGTCATAGCTGACTCCAAGTCAGACTGCCGACCGGTCACGCATGAGTGGAGTCCCACAGGGTTCGGTCCTAGGTTCTCTCCTGTTTGGTATCTACTTCTCTGAAGTCCAGGCCAACACGAAGAGACTCTGGCTGACAAAGTTCGTATACGATTGCAAGTTGGGAGCTATTATTAACTCCCCAAAAGTGATGTTGACATCCTATAAAAAGGCCTTGCTGAGACCAACGACTGGTGTCAGAACCACGGCCTTAAGCTCAATGCCAAAAAAATGTGTCAACATCTCCTTTGGGAAAAACCCGGTTCCCATGAATTACCACATCAATGGTAGTCCACTGAACACAGAAGGCATTATAAGAGATCTGGGAACACAGGTTGACAGAAACCTCTCTTTTGGCCACCACATTGCCACTGTGGTCAGAAAGTCCTTCTGTGTGACACATCTCATTACTAAGGGTTTTGCATCCAGGAAGAAAGAGGTCATTGTCTCCCCCTAGTCTTCCCTCATTAGGCCAATCATCGAGTACAATGCCCCATTTGGCACGTACCTCACTAGACACCTGCAACAACTGGAGAGGCCGCAAAAGTACCTCACAAAAAGGATCCTAGGCCTTAAACACTTGTCCTGTATGGACAGACTCAAAAAAACTCCCACTATTCTCTGTCGCATTTCGCCTACTTAGAGGTGATCTCTGCTTGACTTACAAAGCCATGTCTGACGCAGCTCTGTTAGAAATGCAACATCTAAAGAAATTCCATGCTCCAGAGACCTCAACCTCATTACCACAATCAACAGAACAAGCTGGAGGGACAAGTTCATAACCCAGAGACTGCCCATGCTATGGAATAGACTTCCCATACATGTCAAACAGAGCAACTCACTGGCCCACTTGAAGAGAAATCTTGATGAGTCAATGGGAAATAGAAAATTCACTCTGGGGATCACTCCAGTGGCTCTGCTCGATAGAGGCACTGGGAACTAAGGTTGGGTGGCACAATGCCAGGGTAATCCTATGAGCTAGGCTTGTAAAGGCTCCAGGGCCATTAGCCTAGTACACACCTATGAACCTGTGATGATTCTGGCTACACTGCATTGATATTGCTTTGACAAAGGCTGCATGTCTGGTTCTTTCACCTGGCTCCATACCCTGACTTTCATCAGGTAGGGTACTTTAATGTGCCATGGCAAGCATGCCACCTCCTTCCCCCTAGGATGAGTAAGCAGGCATTGGCTGCATCATTGCCAGCCTTCCTCAGTTGATTCCTCCAGTATCTGGGTTGCTAATTGAACCCGGGTCATCTGATCATTACATCCATGTGTTTTGTGAAGCTCATGACTAAAAGGAAATGTTGAGCAATTGCCATTTCAAAACATCCAAGTGTTCTCCCAGAAAACCGTGAGAAGACATATTACTCAGCTATGTAGAGTAACACGTAGATACTCATACTGTTATTCTCACTGATACAAAGATACACTCACAGATGTATATTTCTCACCACAGTTCATAAAAATATATGATATCCTATACCCTCTAGTGTGGTGCTTTGACCTTAAGGAGAACAATTGAATGATACTGCTGGCCACAGCATATACAACTACAGCATAGTTAAAAAATATCAACAGTTTAAATGATGAAATCTTCACACAGATGCATGAGATTAGTGTTTTCTTGGTGTCCACTTTGAAAAATAAAATCTGCTTTCAGTAGGTCAGTGTTTTCTGCATACTGGCAGTTTGTGTATAAAAGTGTGATTCTGTATGTCTGCAGATGGACTATTGCCATTTCCTTTCCTTCTCCTCCTACTAATACTACGATTATATTAACATTATGTAAAAATGAGTGTGTGTGTGAGTGTGTCTCTGGTTTACATGGCTTCAGCGAGTTTTTGTAATACTACGGTTATATTAACATTATGTAAAAATGAGTGTGTGTGTGTGAGTGTGTCTCTGGTTTACATGGCTTCAGCGAGTTTTTGTAATACTACAGTTATATTAACATTATGTAAAAATGAGTGTGTGTGTGAGTGAGTCTCTGGTTTACATGGCTTCAGCGAGTTTTTGTAATACTACAGTTATATTAACATTATGTAAAAATGAAAGTGTGTGTGTGAGTGTGTCTCTGGTTTACATGACTTCAGCGAGTTTTTGTAATACTACGGTTATATTAACATTATGTAAAAATGAGTGTGTGTGTGAGTGTGTCTCTGGTTTACATGGCTTCAGCGAGTTTTTGTAATACTACAGTTATATTAACATTATGTAAAAATGAAAGTGTGTGTGTGAGTGTGTCTCTGGTTTACATGACTTCAGCGAGTTTTTGTAATACTACGGTTATATTAACATTATGTAAAAATGAGTGTGTGTGTGAGTGTGTCTCTGGTTTACATGGCTTCAGCGAGTTTTTGTAATACTACAGTTATATTAACATTATGTAAAAATGAAAGTATGTGTGTGAGTGTGTCTCTAGCTTACATGGCTTCAGCGAGTTTTTGTAATACTACGGTTATATTAACATTATGTAAAAATGAAAGTGTGTGTGTGAGTGTGTCTCTGGTTTACATGGCTTCAGCGAGTTTTTGTAATTCTATGGTTATATTAACATTATGTAAAAATGAAAGTGTGTGTGTGAGTGTGTCTCTGGTTTATATGGCTTCAGCGAGTTTTTGGAAACTCAAAATACATATGGTTGAGACCATATGATCGAGTTCCAAAAGCTCAAATAAAAGAAAAAAACAAATCTACATTTTTACATTGGGCAATCCCCCATGCATCCTCCCATGTGAGAGGCTGTGACCCCTGAACCCCCTGAAAATTATATATACCAACTCATTGATCAACTACAATGGGGAGAAGGGTAAATTCCCCTTTGAAGCAGTTCTATGTAGATTACAGTACAGTGGGGATTAGTGAATTTACCCTTTTCACCACTGTAGTGCAATCCCGTAGTTGGTATATATAATTTGCAGGGGGCTTGCCCCCCCCCCCCCCTGCAAAAATGTAGGTTTTTTTTTTTTTATTTTAGAGTTTTCATAAACTCGATCATATGGTCATGACTAAATGAATTTTTAGTTTCTGAGAACTCATTAAAGTCATATAAACCTATATTTATATACGTGTGTGTGTGTGTGTGTGTGTGTGTGTGTGTGTGTGTGTGTGTGTGTCTCTGTATGTGTATATATATATATATATATATATATATATATATATGTATATATATATGTATATATATATATATATATACATATATATATATATATATATATATATATATATATATTTACATACATACACACACACATATATACAGAAATAGAGAGAGAAAGAGAGAGAGAGAAATGTTGTAGGTAAGACGATTGCAGCAATGTTGATGATACCAGGAAAGCGTTTTTCTTAATAATAAAACATGAAAATACATCTTAGTGATCTTTGTACCTAAAAAGGCACAATGAGTATTTAATAATGGTAGATATTAAACATATTTTAAGTCTATGCAACAACAGCTATACAGCCCCGTCTTCTAGGGAGAAACGGAAATTAAAGTAGTATTTTCTATGTCCTAAGTTTTATTATACTTTAATCTAGCTTAAAATAAAAAAAATCACATTGCATACTTCCTGTTATTTTATTGTTGACAGTTGATTTATCTCTGCCTCTCTCTGCATATTGTATAGCATTAATCATGTGCAGGTGCACTTATGAAGTGTTAAGAACATACCCTGAGTCATGTATAAATCAAACGTTGCATGCATTTATTGCACTAATGAATTAGTAGGCCTGTTTTTATCTTACAGGCTGTATCATGTAATGTTCTGTTTGTAAAATGGATACTTCATGTTCCTCTTTTTCTTCTGATTCTTTAATGCCAGTTTTATACTGTGACTGGTAAACACCACAGTAGAATGCATGTTTAGTCAAATGGAGTTTGCAAGTTTCATACTTTCTTAATGATGATGACAGTTAGTCATATTAAACCTCTGTGGTCTTAAATATTCTTTGCATTTGGTATTTACTTTAAAATAAAAAGGCAATGTTATTTTGGATTTTTCAAAATGGGCACAGACACTCCAGTGTGGCCATAGAGTTCCATGCTGATGACATTTTAAAATATCTAATACTCTACAAATATTTCACCACAAATCCTGAGAACACCTTAATTTTTGACAGCAGTATCTATTAATTAGTCATTGAAGTGAACACAGTTGATTGAACATACTTTGTGACCCGTCCTCACCAACTTGGCTTCTGCCTTCATAACGTCCACAGTGAACAATGGGGCCACACCTAAAACCGAAATGAGCCATTATGTATTCCTCCTTACCCATCATTCCAGGCTCTGATATCTGCACCATACATACTTGTTGTACACAACAAACTCCCAACTAGAATTTACCTTCACGGTTTATTCTGTTTGCTGGTGATCTGGCTCTTGCTCCTCATCTCCATTTGTTAATAAATTTAGGAGACTCTGTCCTCTCAGCACTCATTTATTTATTTACAGATATATTTTTTGATCCTATTAAGGACCCAAAAGCCAGGGAGGATGCTTCCTTATATGAACCATGAAAAAGTTCTTTATGTGATTTTAGTAGTCCCTACACATACCAAAGGAAAGACAGACTGAAAAGAAGTATGGCCTTAACTTTCAGTAAAGATGCCCATGAGATTAAAATGATAATTTGTGACAGCTGGTCCATTTTGTCTAGTAATAGCCTGGTGAGCAAGATTCTAGATCCTGGCACTTCTTTTGTTTTTACAAAAGGTAAGAACATTAGGTCTTAGGCTAGAAGGGGCATTCAACAAGAACAGTACAGAAAGGTTTGGTACCTTTCGTGAATTCATGAGCTGCAGAAATTTTTTCATCTGCCCCATTATGGGGGACAAATATAACAGTAAGGTGGCTGGAAACTGTAACAGTGAAAAGATTATTTGCATAGCCCAGTGCTCCCATACTGTAGGAAAGGTTATTTCTAAATTTAAAATGGAGGACAGCCCAACATATATCTGAAATTAGAAACAGACTAAGCAAGAATCATCGTGCAAAGTACAGCATTGAATCCCCAGGTCATTCTTTTTCCACTTTTCACATTTTGGACATGATCAGAATGGGTCCACTTGAAGGGAACTGTAATGCCATTCTAGGAAAAGGAGGAGCTGGAATGGCAAATTTGACTCAGCGCCTACAACCCACCTGGACTCAATTCTCAGTACTGCTTGTTCAATTAAATGTATTCTTCATCATAAGAAACTGGACCACAAATTATTTTAGTAATGGTTTTGACTTGACATGTTTGTTCGTTTCTTCACTTTTCTTGGGCATTTTTTTGCCGGTACTCTTGATAGTTTCTGGTTGTTTCTCTTCTGCTACAATATATACATATGAATATTCAGTTTACATTTTTCCACACATTTTATTGATTGTTTTTCCCTATTTTTAGTTTATGATTGTTTTTCTGGAACATATTGGAAATGTTTTTTTTCCCAGAAACTTTTGCAATTGGAAACAAGGTTCATTGTGAATTTTAGAACTTTACATCCCAGGGGGATGAATTTGGAGATGAATTTGTAAGCAATTTATTCCGTTATTTGTAGTGTTGATAGATAAAAGTATAAAAGCAACTTCATATATTAGAATTATTATAAAATGTTGACAGAAAATTGGGGTGTGTTGTCTAGCTTATTTAATGCTTATATGTGCATATGGTTTCTTCGTATTGGGTATGCCTCTTTAAGAGTGGCTTGTCATTCCACTGGGTCTTTATGGGCTAATTGGGCCGGTAATTGTTTAATGAATTGTTTAATTAAGTGTTTAATGATCTATCTTTCATATAAAAAGACTGCTGCTAGTATGATTTATTATTCCTTGAAGGCGTTTGAGCTGAGGTACCAGAAGCGTGAATAAAATAAATTTCCAGTTTTTCCACTGAGCTCCGAATCGTGTGTTTTTTTGATTGTTTTTCTGGAAGCTCAGTTTTAACAGTGATCTGATGACCCTAATAAATCAAAGCACTTTTCTTTTTTTGTTGGTTTTCAAATGCACTTGTGATTACAGTTTTTATTTTGATTGTATTTTTTTATATCTGATGTTTCTTTACATCACATCTTTTCCAAGGTTACTATAATGAGTGCTGTTTTCTTGATTCATTCTGTTACACCCATTTGTTCCCTGTGTCCTACTGCATGTTCCAGCTATCTGCTGCTTTTTGCTGCTGTTGGTCCCAGCCTTAGTGTCCTCAGTAATTCCGTCAGTGCTGAGACCTCATCAGCTGTAAGATAGCTGGGACTGAGCTTCTAGCATCATTATATATGCCACTGTGTATGGTAGGGATTTTGTTTTTTAGAATGCCCTAACTGGGAGGAGCTGCTAATGTCCTGAGTATCATCACAAATAATGTCAGTGAGCTCCATCCCTACTCTGTAATGCCGAATTTAATGACCACCTGTCTTGTTATCCTAACATACCCCCATCACTGCAAAGTGCTTGATCACAGACAGAAGTCTGACCTCTACCTGCCAGAATTGGTAAGCCAACAAAATTCCACTTTTTCCACCCCTCCTCCTTTGGCTCTTCCAGTGACCAACTCTAACTGATCTTAGGTCATCTAGGTTGCAGTTAGGGCTCCATCCCAATGCAACATGATATCAGGGTTTGTTAAATTGATTCTTTGTAGGAATGAGAATGAAAATCATTTAAATGGTGCACATGTGATGGAATGTCTAAGGCATTCATTTCATGTTCCCTTTTAATGGTATAACTATATTCTTGAATTCTTTGATGTCATTTTTGTGAAGTCTGCCCATATAGAAAGGCTCACAAGCTATACAAGAAGCTACACAAGCAACATGACAAGTGATGCACGGCAGCGTTGACTGATACCATATATTTTTCTTCTAGTTATCTAGGTAATAAATGTTTAACTGTATTTTCTCAGGTATTACAAAAAATGCAAGAGTATTTGTCCCTTTTCTTTTTTTTTCTTCTTTCATTACCTGCCCCACTTAATTGCCTCTTCTACATACCAACATAGATTTAACATTATCACCTTTTTATATAGTTAAACATATTACATTTTTACTGAAAAACATGAGGGAATCTCTCAAAACTCTTGGCATACCTGGAGTCCCCAAAAGTCAAAACACAAATGGCCAGCACAAATAATTTGAACCACCAATAACTATTTATTGTAAAAAGAATAAATAGACAAAATGCTGCAGAATATTACAGACCGGTTTCAGGAAAAGCCTTCTTCAGTGTAAACACAAGTGAAAATAAAAATACCATCCACAATAGCACCTAAATACACAGAACAAAACACACACCCCTACCTTTCACCAATTATAACATATCATTTAAACCTGGTGGGAACAAAGCCTCTAGCTTAAGTATCCAAAACTTTTCTTTTTTATTCAGTATATAGTGCCAACCTAATTTATTACTTCCTTTAACAATAATACGATCAATAGCTCTAAAACATGTCTATATAAAGCATTAGACATTTTTTGACAATGAATGTCACTGAAATGTTCAGAAATATGAATCTTAAACTGTCTAGAAGTTTGTCCTACATAAAATGCAGAACACTGACATTCAGCCAAATAAATCACCCATTCTGAAATGCAATTAACAAAACACTTAATATTGCATACCACAGATGTATTAGCAGTACCTTAACAGGTACAAGCATGCAAAATCTGAAGGTAATGCTACTCAATGCTAGAAGTCTAAACCTCAAAATTCACTCTCTCGAGGCACTCTTAAAAATGGAGAACATTGATATCTGTGCAGTAACTGAGACCTGGTTCAAGGCTCCAGAAAGCACCCCTGCAACACCAGGCTGCAACTCTTACCACACTTTTCGGCCACCAAACCAGGACTGAAACACTAAAGGTGGAGGAGTGTCCATATTCACCAAGGATATTAACAACACCAGGCTAGTTTCCCAACACAATGTGTCTGAAATTCTCCAGGTGCAACTAGGTAAGACTGCAGTCCAAATTATAGCTTGCAACAGATCCCCCACCATGCCCCAAGAGTCTCACTACACCTTTCTAAACTTACTGGAAAATATTAAGATACAACCAAACACCCTAATGATGGGTGATTTTAACTACCCTTCCATTAACTGGGAAAACTACTCATGTACCAACACCTTTGCCCAACAGTTCTTGGAATTCATAAATTCCAATGCCCTGAATCAACTAATCCTTAGTCCCACCAAAGGCTCCAATATCCTAGACCTGGTCATTACCAACATGGGAAATTGATACTCCATACCTATGGTCACCCCCTCGTTGGTCAGGCCTGACCATAAGCTAATCACCCTTGACATCCACATCCCACCCCCACCCCCCAGTAAGGAAATCTCTGTAAAAAACTTTTCCAAAGCCAACTTCATGCTACTCAAGTCAGAAGTGACAAACTTCATGACACCCATGCAGACGGGAACTGAAATTTCAACTGCTGAATTTTACACTAAGTACAGTGCGTACGAGCACACCCACTCATGCATGAATCGTGCCATCCCCAATAGAACCAAGACACACTCCTCCAAAAAAAGGAAGCTAATCTGGTGATCCTTTGCCATAAACAAACTTTACAACAAAAGGAAGAAACTGTTGCAGAAAAGAGGAAAATCCCAGGATGCAAAAAACTCCCTTACCAGCCTCAGTAAGAAGCTGAGATCCCTCATAAAATCCTCCAAAGCTAGTTACGAAAATAAAATTGCCAAAGATTCCAAAGACAACCACAAGGCATTCTATAGATATGTCAAGAATTTAAATGGCAATGCTCAGATCTGCTCTGTGCTACAACAGAATGGCATTAAATATACTGATCCCAAGGATATTGCCAATATCCTGGCAGATCAATTCAGTGCAAACTTCACCCCCCTCTCAGCCCCTAAAGGGCCCATCTCAATACTGAAAGACTGCCAAATTCCGGTAATAATGGCCACACAGGTAAAAAGACACACTCTCCAAAGCTAAGAATACAGCATCCATGGGACCAGATGACATCGCGAGCTGTGTACTACATGAACTACAATATGAAATGGCACCTCACCTAAGTGTCATGTTTAAGCATAGCCTCACCTCAGGCTTCGTGCCCACTGAGTGGCGCACAGCTACAGTTATCCCACTCCACAAGGGGGGATCCACCTTGGATCCTGGAAACTACCGTCCCATCAATCTGACGAGCTTGATCTGCAAAGCCATGGAATGTATCATCATGGAACTTATAAACAAAGACACTGGCAACCTTCAAACACTGGACCCCATGCAGTTTGGGTTCATGAAGGGATGATCTTGTCTCCTGAACCTGATTGACTTCTTTAAATCAGTCTCCAGAGCCGTAGACAAGGGTAAGGTGGTCCACACAGCCTATCTGGACCTCACCAAGGCCTTCAATGCCATCCCCCACACTGGAATCATAGATAAACTTACTAAGCTGGGCATTAATCCCTACTTCACTCGATGGGTTGCCAACTGGCTTACTGATAGAACCCACACTGTAAAAGTAGCTGACTCCAAATCCAGCTCCAGAAAAGTGATAAGTGGAGTACCTCAGGGTTCAGTCCTGGGACCGCTCTTGTTTGGCACCTACTTCTCTGAAGTACAGGCCAACACTTAGGGACTCTGGCTAACAAAGTTTGCAGATGACTACAAACTGGGAGCCATTACTGAATCCCCAAATGATGTGGATATTCTACAAAAGGGCCTTACAGAAACAGATGCTTGGTGCCAGAGTCATGGGCTCAAGCTCAGTGCCAAGAAATGTGTAGTTATCCCCTTTGGGAAACAACACCATGAATTACCACATATGTGGCAATACACTAAACACCAAAAGTGTGATGAGAGACTTAGGGACACAGGTGGACAGTGGTCTCACCTTCGATAACCACATTGCCACAACAGTCAGGAAATACTTCTATGTGCCACACCTCACCACTAAGGGCTTTTCATCCAGAAAAAAGAAGGTCATTGTCCCACTGTACTCATCCCTCATTAGACCCATTATAGAATACAATGCCCTGTTTGGTATGTACCTCTCAAGACATCTGCAACAACTGGAAAGGCTGCAGAAACACCTCACTAAAAGAATCACAGGTCTAAAGCAGATGCCCTATGCTGACTGTCTAAAAAAACTGCACCTATACTCTGTCACATATCATCTACTCAGAGGCGATCTCTGCTTAACATACAAGGCCATGTCAAACCCAGAGCTGTTGGACATGCTACACATAAAGAAATCCCAATCCCTCAGAAATACACACTCCAGGGATCTAAACCTTGTCATCACAATGAATAAAACATACTGGAGGGATAGGTTCCTGACCCAGAGACTCCCCAGACTCTGGAATAGACTGCCCATACATGTCAAGCAGAGCGCCTCTTTGGCCCTCTTCAAAAGGAACCTTGATGACTGGATGGGAGGAACTTCACCCCGAGGATCACGTCAGTCACCCTGCTAGACAGAGGTCCAGGGAAGTCAATACTGTGGTAAGAAATAGCCTGGGAATTGTTATGACTAGGCTGGTATAGGCTCTAGGGCCAATAGCCTAGTACCAGCCTATGAACCTATGAACCAGAAGAAAATTGTTTGATTTTCATAACGTGTTGACAAGCAGTGCAGTGTCCACATGGGAAACATCCAATTAAAGGTATTCCTTCCATAGATTGTTGTACTCTATTACCAGTAGGCAGAGACTTTTTAAAATGATTCAAAACATTTTTTATACTTTTCCCTTTTCTGTATGTAAATTGACATTGTAGGGGTAACATTTGACATACATTTTTATCTGTCAAAAGACTATCACAATGTTTATTAATCAGCTGACAAAACTGTCTGGAATTAGCACCAAAAGTTGTAATAAAACATATCTGATGGTCATCCTTAGAACATATTTTATACCTCAACAAAGTCGATCTATCCACAGTGTGTGCAAAACATTGGGCCTGATGTATAATAGTATACCTATATCCCCTAGCACAAAATCTATCAGTCAATTCCTTATTATTTTTATGCAGCTCATCTAGAAATTAGCATATTCTTTTGACTCTTAAAAAGTGGGACTTAGGAATATTGTTAACAATATAAGATGGAGGGCAGCTGTCTGCCGCCAGTAGACTATTATATTGAGTTGTTCTGTATAAAGAAGTACCTGGATTCCCCATCAACTTTCATATTTGTCTTGGTTTAATGCCTTCAAGTCTTTTGGGTTTCTAATACCATGACAGGACTAAACAACATTCCTAAATCAGGGTATAATTAAAGTTCAATAAATTAATATTGTATCAGTCTTTGATGTTAGCCAAAAGTGCTTTTTGCAGCACCCACAATGTGCCACAATGTGCCCAGCAGTTCATATGGTGTTACATATATTTGTAGCATATCTAAATATGACCCATTGCTCCTACTGTTATTGGAACTGTCTGGGTATCCTTCTTCCACATTTCCCTCATTTCTGCCTGCAGATCATCATATTTTATGACTTTGTGTCTCTCTGAATAGACAACACTGCAATTACTGGGTGTAAAAATTTCAGTAATCAATGCTACTTTTGTCTTACTTTCATGGACTACTGTATCTGGTTTTCTAGCATCTATTTTTTCAACTGTTCATAATGGATAATCCCCATATGATATAACCTTCCTCATTCTCAATAATGATTTGTGGCTCATGTTTCCATTGCTTCCTAGATACTTCAGTATTGTAGTATTTGAACAAGCCCCAATGCAACAGTCTTGTCACATTATTATGATTTTCAGTATACAGTCCCTTTGCCATTAATGTATTACACCCACAAACAAGATGTGTGACTGTTTCTAGTTCTGTTTTACAGAACATGCATTTATCTGTTTCTCCCACATGTTCAATGGACTTTATAAATCAATATTGATGTAGTTCACTATCCTGGACTGCTAATATTAACCTTTCATCTTTTGGTTTAAATTCACCTCTCCTTAACCATTCCTGCATCAGCCCCTGATCGACATGAGGTTGTTCAAGGAGTTTTCTCTAATTGCAGCTATATTTATGCCTTTTCCGTATGTCTTGCCTTCTCATCTGGTCATTCTTTTTATATTCTTTCCTTTGTTTTTTTGGCACATTCAGTTGCTGCCTGATTTTTGTCTGCTTCTGGTTTGCCTTCCATTCCCATGTGACTCCAATATGCTTCTGCTAAACTAAGCAGGGAAGTCATCTTAGAGTTGTTCTAGAAGTTTCTAGGAGATGAGAAGTCTTTACACTTTGTTGTTATCTTGGAGCCAAATTATAACCATGAGCTAATCTGTTGATTAGACAGATTAATTGGTTAAGGGCAAGACAAAAGTGTCACCCTGGAATATTCCCCTTGGAATTTTTACACCTGGGATAATAATTTGTCCTTTATTATGGTTTAGCTGCAAAGTGGTTTGCCACTCTTTTGTAGACACTGTAATGCAATTGATCAGTGTAGGGTATATCTTATGGATTCACTTTATATCCTCAAAATACTGAAATATCGAAATTCAGTATTTCGAAGCTATAAAATCGAATCTTTAAAACCACAAAAACACAGAACCGCGAAATTCAAAATCTCACACACTGGAGATTTTGAATTTCGCGGTTCTAACGCACACACACACACACACACACACACACATACACACACACACACACCATCCACCCCACACACAAACACAAGCTCTCTACTACTTAAAAACAGGGGGGCAACCCCCCCTGCACCCCATATAGGGGACTGTGCCCCCCACACATCCCCTACTTATATATTCTAACTCTGAGGTCGCACTGCACACAAACACACATGCAACACCACCACACAAGCTACATTCTGCTCGCACACACACATCACAGCAACAAAACACACTAATGCACACCACAGCCCCTACACAAAACCCTTAACACACACACACACTTACCTGAATCCGTAACCACAGCGGAACCTCAGAAGCGTAAAATTCAAAACCTCCGGTATCTGAGGTTTTGAATTTCGTGTCTGAGCTTTCGCTCTTTTCAGGATTCCACTTTATGGGCTCGAAATACTGAATTTCGACATTTCAGTCTTTCGAGCTTCTAAAGTGAATCCATATCTTATACATCTCTAAGCACTTCTTTATCCATGAATAGCGGATGTTGTCAAATGCTTTTTGCAATCTATCCATGCCATACTTAGATTCTTCCCCTTTTTACAATTCTTCATTTTGACTTTAACAACAAATGATCCTTTGTTAAATATGACTTTTTTGTTACCCTTTTGTTCTATTGCCATGATTGAGTTTTCTTCTAAGTAACTATAAACTCTGTCAGCATCTGTTCCAGTGTATAGTTTATACATCGTTGGAAGACAGGTTATTTGTCTATAGTCTTCAGGATAGCTTGCATGTTCACTCTTCAGGGGTAATGTAATTTTTCCTGTTGTTAACTAGATTGGTGTCTGTTTGAGGTGTGATAGGCTAAATCCTTGTGTAAAGATGTTAATATTTTTAGCCAGAAGTTAGTTACTGCAACTGGGCCTGCGG
Organism: Protopterus annectens; assembly: GCF_019279795.1. NCBI lineage: Eukaryota > Metazoa > Chordata > Ceratodontiformes > Protopteridae > Protopterus > Protopterus annectens. The sequence continues at coordinate 1,740,973,807 of NC_056725.1, read as the reverse complement.
TTTTCCATTTAGGAGCTTTTCTTAATTTTGTTTCAGTTACTCTGGCCATTACATCATCCCATTTCATATCATGTACATTTGAACTTCTTACTGTTTCTTTTACTTCTTGTAGCCATCCAGCATGTTTGTCATGTTCCACAGGATCTTCATAGATATTGCTCCAAAATGTATATGCTTCTTCTTTTTTGGTGGTGTTTCAATTCCTTTTGCCTTGATTCCCAATTCCCTATAAAACCTTTTTGGGTCATCAATAAATTGCTTATTTTGTACTTTTCCTTTATATTTATCTGCATATCTTCTAAGTTTTTCCGCCTGTGCTGATATTTTTAGTTTATGATTTGCAATAGTGCAAGACAGATCCTGGTCTGTTCTGATACTGCACATTGCTTTCATCATTTCTCTTAAGTATTCTTGTTGAGCTATTCTTTCTTCTATACTCTCCTAACAGTGACACTTCTTATCTTAACTGCTTTCTATTTTTCTCTATGATGGCGTTTGATTTCTTCCCTTCCTTTCGTTTACTGTGTTTTTGTGGTAAGATTTTGTCTGTTATTAATTTAGCTGCACAATAATACATCCTATTTACTTCTGTTATATTGCATGAATTTCTCTGAACAGTCCTAATTAATGTATTATTCATTTGTGTTATCAAACTTCTAACTTTTTAGGTTTAATTGAATTTCTGTAGTCTAGTTCTTTCATTTGGCTTAATATGCCTGTCCATTTCTATTAAATCAAGCAACTTTTCCTTTAGATCATTTTCTTCTAAACTGAGGGCACATTCTTTGTACTCCATTTCCTGTGGGCATTCTAAAACAAAGTTCCAGAGCATCTTCCTCTGCCACATTCTCTTCAGTTTAATCTTGGGTCATCTGATGCTCTTTCATATGGGAACTCACTGGTGTATCACTCCACAACATTGACTGTGTCAGAGTTGCTAAAGTCTCCTGTTCCTTTCCTTGCTGTGCAACTCTAACTGAACTTTTGTACTAGTTTCCTATGGAAGGTGCCAAAGTATCTTCATAGGGCAATTGATCAGATGTTTCCTGCTCCATTGGTTTCATCTTAATTTGGGGATCCATTGCTCTGTCCTGCTGTGGTGTTATCAGAGTTAGATTTTCTACACTAAATCCTTCACAGGTCATCCATAACCCCCGTTTCCATTTCATTAACTTCTCCATTACTAATCCTCTTTTCTACTTTTCCTCTTTGCTTGCATATTTTTTGTATTGTAAAATTTTCCATATACAGATGCCTTTGCCTGTATTTCTCTTCAAATATCTTTGGTGCAGCTCTTTTTGTTTTGATTAGTTTTGCTTTCTCCTTTGCATAAATGTTGCACTACATTAAATCTCCTTTTCTTTCCCTTGTCCATATTTTTTCTTCAGATGTCTCCTGCTCCTTCTGTTTCTCCTTACCTGGGGGACTTGTTATTCCATCATGCTGTGATATAACCTGTGTTAGACTTTCTACACTAAATCCTTCACTTTGCAGGCATTCCATAACTTCAGCTTCTATTTTTTTAACTTCTACTTTACTAACCTTCTGTTCTATGTTCTGTCTTTGTGATGATCTTATTTTTTGTATCATGAATTTTTTCATATCTGGATGCCTTTGCCTGTATTTCTTTTCGAATATCTTTAGGGATGATTTTTTATTGATTAATTTGTCCTTCTCCTTTGCATAAGTATTGCGCCGTATCAGAGCTCTCTTTTTTTCTCATGTCCATATTTCTTTTTTATACCTTTCAAAAATCTCTACATTTTGTTCTTTATATTTTCGCACCTCCACAGTTGTTTCTTTTTCCAAACAGCCCAAAGTTTCCATTTATGTCCCATATGATGTTTCTAATGTCATATGAATCCAAGCTTAAGATGATACCAAATGGGCTACACTCTCACTTAATTGTGTAGATCCATAATCAAAATGCCTGCTTACACCCATAATAGCTTTATATTCCCCTTTCTTTCAATATCAGTTTCAACACACATTTCATTTAATTCCACCTCATTTTATCCTCTATTATTAAAGATGTTTTAATTGTAACTGAAAATCTTCATCTCTAGTGGTTAATTATTAGATTCTTAAAGCTTGGCTTTTGACTACACTGTATTTCAGTTACACCAAATGGGCACTTTGGAAACTTTTATTTAGGATGTTATAAATTTCTTGCACAAAGTTTGGCACCATTCACATCTTTAAACACTTCTACGTTCAAAAATTGTACTAACAGCATATTTTTAGCTTTTAGTGTCAAATAAATAGTGCAGATATTAACAAGCATGCAAATATTAACAAGCCACAAACATTGATTGAATTTCAGCAGATTCCTGTAAAAAGATCACCAATAAAACTACAGGAAAACAAAATATGATGGAACAACCTGGACTGCATCTTTTTTTCCTGCCTTTTCCATTACTGTTAAATTGATTTTTTTATTCAAAGACCATGCAGATTGTAAACTAGATCACTGATTAAAAGACCATGGAAATCCTAAGGTGGATCAAGAAATGACTACCCTCATTTTAAATATTTTGATTTTTAATGTAGTAGTATTTTTCTCAAGCCTAAAAAAATACCCATTCTCTGAATGGACATTTCTGCACTCTTGTGAGAGGACTGTGCTGATTGGAACCTGTCGGGTGAAAGGTGGTTGGTTTAGGTTTTGGAGTAAGCATCCTCATTGGTCCTTTTGAACCTTTTTAAATTTGTTTTCAAGTTTTCAGCTTCTGGTATTTAAGCCCTGCATTTGAGCAGGTTTCTGCTTGTTTGGGCATAGTGCAGCATTGCACACTGCTATATAATCATGAGCCACAGCTGGATAGATTAATTCAAATTTTTTTCCTTAGTTACAGCTGTAGCACATCAGTGTAGCCCTCGTCCTTAGTACTTTCCTGGTCAAGGAAATACTGCTACTGAGCTGAAAACTATTAAACTACCAACAAAAAACCCAAGCATAAATATCCATCCATTGAGCTCCTTACTGATCAAACCTAAAAAGCTCTCCTTAGTGACAACAGTCTTCAACCTGGCATTATGGACAGTTGGACCACCTTTGTTTCTCCTGCCAATCTTGTTCACTTGAGTCTCCTGAGGCAGTGTCGCAATTGCCTCATGTACACCGACAACCCTTTACTAATAACTCACTCTAGTACAGAGTGTGAGAAATGTATCTACACCAAGAATCTTGAATCCATGCTTTCTTGGACTCATACCAGTAACACAGAAGATTTTGTCAACCCACCCACCAATACACATGCGCATAGTACCATTACTCATACACATAGTATGCATCTAACACAAAAATTAACATAGGTGGAGGTTCTCTCAAAAAACTACCGAGACACCAGAGACCTCCAAAACACAAGACTGCTACAACTAACACAGTTCCCACAGTATCTATGACACATAACAACATCAGTATTTCACCTCCAAAGCCCATAAGGCATAACACTCAAAAAACACATTTTCTAGTCATTGGAAACTCAGTAGTGAGACACATGGCTGTCCCACTCACCAGGTTGGACAAGAAGAAAGTCACAGTATGATGTCTGTCTTGTGCCACGATTTGTAAGATCACGCATGCATTCAGGTCTCTCAGCAACAAGTACTGTTATGACTCTGTCATAGTTTATGTTGGAGTAAATGACCTGAGATATACCTCAATAGACTATATGAAGAGAAACGTGATTGAGTTGTCGGAGTAAGTGTCCCAGACAGATATGTCCCTAGCCTTGAGCAGCATACTACCCTCACCTAGAATGATGCCACAGTATAAATAAAAAATGATTGATTTCAATAATTGGTAATTAGTTTTTGGTGTCAGTCAAAGGGGATCCAGTTCCTGTCAGCCTGGGAAGCCATGGTCGACAAACCTCGCTGTTTGCTAGAAATGGTTTCCACCTGGCACCTCCAGGCTTTTGGCTGCTAGCAAAGGCTCTTGCCTCCCCCATGGTGCCTTTTTAGGTAAGGTCTCAAAAACAAACTTACTGATGTGAAATTTGCCAGTCATAATAAAATAAGGATCATGCTGCTAAATGCTAGGAGCTTAAACAAAAACTGTACACCTTGGAAGCACTCCTATGACTGGAAGATGTAGACGTCTGTACAGTCACAGAAACCGGGTTCAAAGCCTCAGATAGTACTCCAGTCTAGCAAGGCTACAATGCCTTCCACAACTTCAGACCACAAAATGAATGTATGAGAACCAAAGGAGGTGGCATTTCTATCTATATTAGAGATAAATTCACTCATCAGGTTAGACTGGATAACTCCATGGAGTTACTCCAAGTTCAGGTTATGGTGGATAAGACCCACATTCAAGTCATAACCAGTTATAGATCCCTTATGTGGGTCATGACAAGCATGAAGCCTACGTGACCAAACTGGAGACAATCCAAATATTACCAAACACTCTGGTTATGGGGGATTTCAACTATCCCACCATCAACTGGGAAACCTACGCTAGCCCTAACTCGCTAGTGCAAAAGTTCCTTGACTTTGTTAACTCAAATTCCCTGGAACAAATTGTCCATACCCCAACAAGAGGAACAAACATACTAGATCTGTTTCTCACTAACATGTCAAACAGATGTACTGCCGCAACTGTCGGGCCCTTATTAGTTAAATCTGACCCCAAATCAGTCACCTTTGAGCTGACACTAACACCAGAACTCACAAAGGACAAAATCAGAGTAAAAAACTTCACCAAGGCAAACTATACTCTTGTAGGTGAAGGTATAAATGCATTCAGAGCCCTACAATCAGCTGGAAGTGGTAACTACACCAAAGCTTACACTAAAGCCCTGTGCAATCACTTGCATAAGTGTATAGACTTGGCTGTATGAGAAAGAATCAAAGTCAGAGCCCCAAGTAAAAACAAACTGCCATAGTGGATATCCAGCATCAACAAACTTAACAATAAATGCAAAAAGTTGCTGTCCAAGAAAACAAAGGCGAAACCCCAACAATGGAAAAGAACCCTCCTCAGCCTCAACAGGCAAATAAGTCAACTTGTTAAATCCTCTAAGGGTTTCTTTGGGAAAATCTTAGCTAGCACAGCCATGGATAATCATAAGGCCTTTTACAGCTATGTATGTAGCCTAAAAGGTAGGACCTAAGCATGTGCAGAACTAGTGACCAGCGGTATCACGCACCCTGACCCCACAGAGATAGCAAACCTGCTAGTGGATTAGGTTTGGTGAAAATTTCACTCCCCAATCCCCTCCAAACCTTGACCCAACCCCCCCACCCTACATATCTCTGTAGAAAAGATCATCAAAGCTCTATCCAAGGCAAACACACAGCCTCTATGGGACCAGACAGCTTCCCAGGCTGTCTTCCAAACAGGCATGAACTAGCATCACCATTAAGCATCCTTTTCAATCACAGTCTAACTACAGGCTTTGTTCCTGTGGAATGGAGAACAGCAAAAGCTATTCCCCTTCACAAAGGTGGCCTAGCAACAGACCCAGGGAATTACAGACTCATAAGCTTGACCAGCCTCATCTGTAAGGCCATGGAACATAACATTTATGGACCTTATAAATAAAGACATAGGCGAACTCCAAACCCTGGATCCTACCCAAATCAGTTTTATCAGGGGCAGATCCTGCCTGTTAAATCTGGTAGATTTCTTCAAAAATGTGATTAGGGCCATTGACAAGGTCATATCTGTGCACACAGCATGCCTTCACTTTGGAAAGACTTTTGACAGAATCCTCAACTCAGACATTACCGATAAGCTTAGCAAACTGAATGTAAACCCCTTTGTTGTAAGATGGGTTGCCAACTGGCTCACAGACCAGACACACACTTTCAAAGTAGATGACTCCTCATCAACCAGTAGACCTGTTACCAGCGGGGTTCCACAGGAGTCAGTGCTGGGCCCCCTACTGTTTGGTATATACTTCTCAGAAGTTCAGGTCAAAATTAAGGGGTTGTGACTGGCCAAGTTTGCAGATGACCGCAAACTGGGTGCAACTATTGAATCCCCAGATGATGTCAGTATATTCCAGGAGGGTTTTACGCAGATCAACGACTGGTTTCTTAGTCATGGTCTCAAACTGAATGCAAAGAAATGCCTCATCATTCCCTTCGGTACAAACAATGTCCCTTCACACTATCAAATCAACAACAATACCCTAAGTACCCATGCAGTGGTAAGGGAATTGGGATCACAGGTTGGCCATGACCTTAACTTCGACCACCATGTGCCTACTTTAGTAAGGAAGGCTTTCTATGTAGCACACCTGATTAGTAAAGGCATCGCCTTGAGAGCAAAAGATGTTATAATCCCTCTAAACTCGGCATAATCTGGCCCATAATCGAGTATAATGCCCCTTCAGCATGCACTGTACAAAGCACCTGCAGCAATTGGAGAGACCTCAAAGGTTTCTAACAAAGAAGATCGAGGCACTCCATCATGTGCCGTACACAGACTGACTAAAGTCCCTGTCACTTTACTCTGTATCATATAGACTTCTTAGGAGAGACTTATGCCTGGCTGACAGAGCAATCTCAGACCCAAACTTAATGAACTTGCTGCATATCCATAAATCAAACGGGAATAGGACAATCCATTCCAGGGACCTAAATATGGCCTGTGACTTAAATATGACATGCTGGAGGGACAGATTTATCTCCCAGTGACTGCTGCATCTTTGGAATAGGCTACCTATTCATGTGAAACAGAGCACCTTTATGACACTGTTCAAAAGAAACTTGGATGAGTGGATAGGGCACGTAAATTCTTATTGGGAATACACCCACAACCCTCCTGGAAATGGTCAGCCATTACTAAATGCAATCTTGTGTATTAACTAACATTTCTATGGTATTATATTAGGACGAAATGACCTCCAGGTCGATAGCCTAGTAATCTCCTATGATCCTTGAACACAGATGATCAATATCTTTTTATGTTGCCTGAAATATACTTATTGCATATCACAGACTTGATACTCAGCTTGCAAACAAAGATGAAGGCCTTTCTTCCTGAGAGATGTGCTTTATTTTCAATCCCATCTCTGAGCTCATAGTGTAAACAGCATTATGTATAAGTTATATAACGGTGATTGTACTTCACTCATAAATTTGGTCATTAAGTTTACAGTATTACTGAACAGGCTCAAGGCCTATTGGCAGTTGAGGAGCTTGATGCCTAGGGTCCTGTGCTGAATGTTAGGGCTGCCCATGTAATCTTCCAGATTCTTCTTCAAGGTATGGATTGATTGTGATGTGGGAATCTTTGAGATATGAAGTTATTACATTTCACATATGGCTGATATTAATTTTTATTGAGGTCCAGTGTCCTCTTGTATTCAGATTACCAAAGAAGATTCTAAGCAAAAGGATGACAGTAGTAAGGGGTCCTTGAGTGTTTTATATGTCAGAAATAGTCACTAAAATATAAACAAGGAAATGAGTTGCTGTAGTCTTTGTTTATAAGAGAAACCTTTAAACCTTTTGATTCTCATTGTAAGAAATCTTTGTACCTTCTCCATCTGCAACACATGGCATATGAGCAGGTTACAGAACATGGTGTAGCATTCTATAACTGGTCTAATAAGAGATGTATACAGCTGGACTGTTACCTACCTGGCACATCTCTTGACCCTGTGAAGGTTCAGGGAATCACTACACATGTTTATGGACAACAGTGGCTGTATGCATATCAAACAAAACGTCATCATCTACAGGGACTCTGATATTTTCTGTAATTTTGTCAACTTTTAGTTGATGCCCATTAATATTATATAAAGCTGTTAGGGGGTTGCCAAATGCCAGATTATTGCATTTTCTGACACTGAAGGCAAGGTCATTACTTGCACATTTTGTGTGAAATGTTATGTGCTGTTTGAAGGGAAGTGATGTATGCAGGGTTATGCATACCTCTCAACTGTCCGGATTTTCACAGAATGTTCAGATTTTTGCCTCATATTTTTGGTCTGTGCCTAATAAAATATGTAGTTTTCATGCAGACTACTGGGGATTGAAGTCATTAAATAATAACAGACATTTGAGTTTCAGACTTTATATCATTCAGAAAAATGCAAGATAACACAAAACCTATTATTCTAGTAACTTTCTAAGTTTATATGTGCAATATTTAAACATTTTCCCTATTTTGGTCCCTTGCCCCGATTATATTTGGCTTTATCCAGATTTCTTGCATTGAGAGCTTGAGAGATATGAGGGTTAACGACAATGTTGTCAAGTTTACAGTCATTTGCATATTTGGGGAGACAGACACTGGAGTAATTATTAACATCTGAGAAAAAAAAAGATGCCAAAAAGACGAGGCCCAAAGACAAGCTTGAGGCATTCCATTACTGATAAGGGATGCTGAAGACAGGAGTCCTATTCTTACCTATTGCGTATCACAATGTAGCTAATTGTGGACACACATTATGGCTTTATTTGCATTTACAGATCAAAGTTTATATATGATTCCGTCCTGGGATATAGTGTTGAATGCTATTGTTAGACAATGTAAGCTGCATGGACAAATAAACCTTCATGGGGGGGGAGGGGTTCGCACACTTGAAGAAATATACAGGCTAGGCATACAAGTTCCATTTTTGAAAATACAGTAGTGGGTGATGTCATAAAAAAGGTGGTTTCCCGTGTCTGCCTGAATAAGTCTCAATTTATAATTATTGGGTTCTGTGGGAAGGCCTCTCTTCTGGATAGGGACAATAATCTTTTTGCAGATATCAGGGTTGTAGCAAGTTTTAATGCTTTATTACAAATGTGTGTTTAGAGAGGTTAATGATAGACAATGGGTGGATTCCTGCATTCCTCAAATATAGTAGCATTTGGAATTTTACTATCTGTAATGTTGATCAATCAGCACAGGTGTGACTCTCTGTGGCCATTACTCTGTTATTTCTGCAGACATCCATTCAGGGTGACTGATGGCCACTTGATTTTAACCTTGTCTTTGGCTTGATCTCAAGTGATTGGCAGTCAGGCCACTTCAACATGCAAATGATTAGCTAATAGTTTTAGTTTGGGCCAACTGGGTGTTCACATCTACTCCTGAGTAGATTAGGAGTCTCGCCTCTTGTTTTATCCAATATGATTAGTTCAATACCCTTAACTTAACTTGTTTAATATATTTTTGGCTTATTTTTTGCCTCCATTGCATGTCAGTCATTAGCCCCTTCCCACTCAATCTGTCTATTCATTCCCTGTCACCAGGATCAAACTAAAACAATGAGTAACAAGGTCACACAGAAATACCAATCAATAAAAACTAAAAGAAAAACCTAGCCAAGCTAGATTTTTCACTGCATGATTTCTTAAAACCTCTTGTATTAGAACTAACATGGGATACCTCTAACATTGGACCTCAAATACAAGAAATCACACAGTGGACAATTTAGCTTGGCTGGGTTTTTCTTTTAGTTTTTACTGATTAGCTTTTCTGTGTGACCTTGTTACTCGTTGTTTTAGTTTGTTAGTTGGGGATATTTTGCAGACACCCTAATGGTTATGGCCATCAGCTGGCTATGACAACCCTGTATTTCCAAATTTTAGCTAAAAAGTCCACTTATGCTGTGCTGATGAAGCCATAAGAAGGCTGAAACATGCATGTCCACAGCTAGTAGGGTTTGGTGTAATTGGTGTAATTGGCCTGAATTTGTCCATAATAGACTTAAAAAGGAAAAAAGTAATGGGCATTCAGAACTGCCATATAGCTGAAATACCTGATGTCCTTAAGTGGTCATTTGCATACATCCCATGTTACCTCTAATACAAGAGGTTTTAAGGAATCACACAGTGGAAAATCTAGATTGGTTGGGTTTTTCTTTTAGTTTTTACTGATTGTTTTTTTCTGTGTGACCTTCTTACTCGTTGTTTTAGTTTGTTGGTTGGGATATTTTGCGGACATCCTAATGGTTATGGGCATCAGCTGGGTATGACAACCCTGTGTTTCCGAATAGTAGCCAAACAGTCCAGTTATGCTGTGCTCATGAGGCCATAAGAAGGCTGAAACATGCATGTCCACAACTAGTGAAGTCTGGCTTTATTGGCCTGAATTTGTCCATAACAGACTTAAAAAGAGAAAAAAAGTCATGGGCATTCAGAACTGCTATATAGCTGAAATACCTGATGTACTTAAGGGGCCATCACCAGAACCAGGATTGACCAGGAGGGGTCATTATTCAGATATCCATCAGGGGCAGTTTGATATATTATGTTTTAGCAGCCCTATCCAGCACAGATACTGAATAAACTGCCAGGCTTGCATGGGAAATAGCTGACTATGGAGGATGTCAACTCACTTTTGCAAGGAAACTATCCTCCAAACAGCCTTGCCCCTTCCCCAAAAGCAAGAGCAATGGTTTCTCCAGTCTCCACCAGGGAAATTGCACAGACCCAGTGTGTCACTGGGAGAACATGATCTTCTCCATCTCCCAGGAGAGGTGAGCAACCCACCCCCTCTTGACTCCATCCCCCTTCCTGCCTGAATCTTCTAGTAATGGGGTTGGTAATTTAACTCTGATCACATGCTTCACATTCAGGGCTCTGTCTTTCACACCATGTAACCAGGTTTGCTTTGTTTAATATTTATGACAGGTGGCCTGTAATTGATGAAGTGGTTTTCACGTGGCTGGTCAAATTAGTACCTTACATTCAGCTTACTTACCTCTTTCAAGTTTCATTAAGTGGGTTCTGTGACTGGTTTGCTTCTTTACCTGGGTAGATTCCTTATTGACTCCTTTAGATGTATAGCAAAGTCTTGCCTCTATGTGAAATGTCAGCTTATCTTTCTCCAAGAGGCTCACACTTTCTGTTTTAAATGGAACCTGTCAATTAAGATTTGAATTGTAATGGTTAGAACCCAGTCAAACAAGGAAATATGTCCACACAGAATACAGTGGCAAGGATAAATGGTTCACTCAAGTAAATAAAGTACCAGTTAAACACATTCTTAAGGCTAGGGGCTTACGTAGATGAATTATGTTCCATTATAAACAAGATTTTTAATACAATGTCTATAAAATGCCTAGTTATGTAGTACAAAATATTTTATATAGATATCTTTGAAAATCTGTTTATTTTATAGAAATTTATGCTATTGTTTTATAAGGCTCTATAGTGAACACAAATGTTATTGTAATGTGTGCAACCTGATTTTGTATAATGACAGATTTAAGTATATATAAAAAACTTTGATCTGTTGTGATCAACTTAGTTGTTTGGTCTATAGTGCAATACTTTTGTTGATATTTCTTTCAGTGAATGAATCGTATGAGTAGTGTAGAATCAATGATATAGTGTTGCTAAGTTACTAATGCAGTAGGCTATGTGATTGGATAGAATGGCATTTTAATTACTTTATATGGAGTGAATGTTTTAGTAGGTTATATCGTCTAAAGAAGCAGTTTTTGTATTAACTATGGAAGTGCTTATGGCTGTTATTAAATCTTTTATCTGAAGACCTCTGTGTTGTCTTGGTTCACTTTTAATGTGCATAAGGAAATACAACCTTTTTTTGCAGCCAATTTAAAGAGTCCTTTATAGGTACTGTATTTCATTGTAATATGATTAAAAGTACTAGGTTTGAAGAAGTGTAGCTTGAAACCTAGATTAAAATGCGTATGCATAAACTTTTGTGTGTGATTTGGATATGAGTAGAATAAAATATTTATATAAAGAGTTCTATCCTACAATGTGCATTTCAATGTATTATCAAGTACAGTCAGCAGTAAGCATAATTAAGAAATTGATGTCTGAGGTGCATTCATATCAACAATTTGACTGGAAGAAGTGGAATACTGGTGATCACATGGTATACATCCCATCAGTTTTTCCAGAGAAAAAATGTTACTGCTAAATAGCATAGATTCATAGGTAAGTACTAGGCTATCTGCCCAAGGGCATTTATAAGCCTAGCCAAAATGTGTTGGCTTTCCCACCCCCTTAGATTAGTTCCCTGTGCCTCTGTCCAGCAGAGCCATTAGTTCCCTGTGCCACTGTCCAGCAGAGCCATTAGTGCCCTGTGCCACTGTCCAGCAGAGCCAGTGCAGTGATCCCAGGGGAAAATTTTCTGTTTCCCATCCACCCATCAAGGTTTCTCTTGAAGAGTGTTAGTGAGGGGCTCTGCCTGATGTATATTGGAATCCTGTTCCAAAGCATGGGGAGTCTCTGGGATAGGAATCTATCCCTCCAGCATGTCCTATTTATCATTGTGGTGAGGTTTATACCTCTAGAGCGTGTGGCTCTCTGGGATTTGTTTTTTTTAGGTGGAGCATGTCCATCAATTCTGGGTTGGATGGCCTTGTATGTCAGGCAGAGTTCACCTCTGAGTAAGTGGTATGCAACCGAGTACAGCTGGAGTTTCTTGAGTTGGGCTGCATAGGGCATCTGTTTGAGGCCAGTAATCCTCTTGGTGAGGTACTTTTGTGGCCTTTTCAGCTGTTGCAGGTGTTTTGTAAGGTACATCCCAAATGGGGCATTGTATTCTATGATGGGTCTAATGAGTGATGAATAGAGAGGCATGAGTACATAATCCAATTATTTATAGATATCAAAATTGTATACCATGATTACTCTAGCAGGTCATTTGCATTTCTTTTCAGAGATTCAGGTCATACAAAAGACTCTCTACAGCAAATATATATATATATATATATATATATATATATATATATATATATATACAGTATATTCAACCTGGACAGTGGCTTCTTAATATATGTAAAAAATAGGTATAGCTGGAATTAATAGTCATTTTTCTTAGATTTCTTTGTTTTAACATCTTTGTCAGCAACAGTAACAGTAGTAGTAGTACTAATGGTGGTACTATTGGTAGTACTACTAGTACTTGTAGTAGTATTAGTACTGGTATTAATACTGGTAGTAGTAGTGTAATAGTACTAATAGTGCAATAGTACTAGTAGTAGTAGTGAAGTAGTAGTAGTAATACTAGTAATGTAGTAGTATTAGTAGTAGTAGTGTAGTAGTAATGATGTAGTAGTATAATAGTAGTTTCTATAGTAAAAATGTAATAGCAGTAGTAATAATAGTAGTAATACTAGTAGTGATAGTAGAATTATTAGTGGTAGCAGTGTAGATGCTGCAACTTAAAGAATCTAAGGAATAAATCTCCTTGGTACTGCCAGTGAAATAACTCAAGATTTCATGACACTGTACTTTAACATTTTGCAGTTGTTTGTTTGCACTTGTTTGCACTGTTCATAAGGGGCAACATTAAAATCTTTCTTACCCCTGAGAAGGCAGAAATTCCTTCTGCATGCCAAAGTTATGATGTACTGAGCTTTGAAACAAAGAACTTAACATTATGTACCTTATGAAGACATTCTTGATTCCTTCTATAGATCTGACTATCTGAACATTTCAAATAGACAAATCTTGGTTGAGCTGCTTCTGAAATTGTTGAAACTTGTATTTGACCCTTTTGTCATGCTAGACAAATTTACAATCATCATAATTTGCATTGTTACTCCTCTTATTTTAAAACAAACAAGTTTGTTATTCCCATATTGTAGGAAAATGTTCAATCCATTTCTTTATTAATAAATATAGCACATTACTCTGATTCTCCAGTTCTAGTTGCCACGGTGGTATGGCGGTAGCGTTGTTACCTCACAGCAAGAGGTTCTCCCATTTGATTCTCGGCTGGGCTTGGGAGTGCCTTCTGTGTGGAGTCTGCATGTCCTCCCCGTGGTTGGGTAGCATTCAAAAGACATGCGTGCGTAAATGGGCGTGCCTTCATTGAAGGTTGAGCATCGAGCTGGCACATCGGCGTTTTGCAAAAATCTACTGCCAATCATTAGCGGACCGGAGTTTTGCTGTGGTGACCCCTTACCGGGAAAAGCCGAAAGACAAACAACACCTCGGATTCTCCAGTTCTTTCAAAGAACAAGTAATTGTTAATTTAAATTTCAGTCTAATTCCCATTAGTAATTAAGACAGTTGTAGGCCTATTTCTTGAACTGGTGACTACTTATACCGTGAGAATAGCAAGTAGCAACCTGGTGATGAAAAAACATTGCACAATGTATTATATCATTTATTGTATGCACTATTGTTTCTTCTTGCTCATTAGTCCGAGATCAGCATTGGTCTTAAGTAGTATATTTTAATTTCTGGATGTTTGCAAAGTTTAATAACTCATGGCTTGAAAATAAGGACCATTACCTAAAATAACTTTTTCTTGAATGACATGTTTTAAAGATATGCTCTTAAGGACATTGATGGCTTTAGTGTTAATTGCACTTTTATGACCTCTGAGTATTTGGAATAAGAATCCATGCAAAGTCGATAATGTTACACTTTGTACTGAAACAAGACTACTACTGCTTTGTTCAAAGGATGACCCTGTATGTCATGTAAAAACATGTCCTTTTCTTGCATTCTAGTTAGGGAAAGATGAACAAATCTCTCATCTCTATATTTGTTTCTCTATTTGATCCAAAATTTTAGGTCAGTATAGAATATATTTTGCTCCTTCCTGACATGAGTAGAACTAAATCAGATTTCTGTGTCTCTTCAAGCAGTGTCTCTCTCATTAGACTTAGAGTAATAACTCTTCCCTGAACAGTAATCCTTGCGCACATACAAGTTTACCTTTGTATGGACACGATAACTGTCTCTCTCTAGGTATTGCAGACATTTGGTCTGGTCAGTCATTCATGAAGCCTTCTTTTCAATGACTGCATTTCATTCTCTCATACACTTCTTCCATTTACATGATGTCGTAGCAGACAAAGATTGTCTGGACCTATTTCTCATAACCCCCTTTTGCTGTATAATGTACGTCCTGGCGAGTGTATCAGCCACATGCATTTGCTTTACATCCTTGCACTGGACTTTTGGGCATGTTGTGTCAGTGTTACAACTAGTCTTCATTGACTAACTTTAACTTGAAGTGTTACTGGTCATGCAACATCACAACACATCAGGGTTGCAGCCACTGTAATAAACCTTTTCAGCATCTCAGAATGTCATTTGTACTCAGTAGACCAAAACCAGTTTGTATCATGCACTAGTAGCTTAGTGAGCAATACTGTAATATCCGATAAGTTGAACATGACATTTGAAGGATACTGATCATGAAATATCATAAGCTTTGCCTTGTATCTGCTACATATTAATTAGAGCACTGACCCTTCCCAAATGTCAATTCAGACCTTCCAGTGTCAGTATAGGGCTCATGTATTTCAAATTAGTCACACGTTTTTGGCATTTTCTTTTATTGCACTTTGGCACTTTATGGCTTAACCTAACAGCCTAATGGGTGTTGTATTGTGTAGTTCTTTGACAGCTCCACATGACCACACATCATCTATGATGTTAACTGCACCACTAAGACCTTCTGTTATTTCATCAACAGCTCTCTAGAAAACGTCTGGACAATATAAGAAATGTGTAGCTGCAAAAAGGTCTGTAAAAGATGACAGCTTAAGGTTAGCTTCATCCAGATTGATTTGCCAAAAGCCTTGATTTACTTTAGTATAGAACATTATTTGGCATTGGAAATGATGGGACAATGTCTTCAGTAGTCTGAAGTGTCTAGTATTCTCTTGTAATCTATTTGCCCAGATACTGAGGTTCTATGCATGTCCTTAGCATCCCTTGCCTAAAGATTGCAGTCACACTATATACAATTTTGTGAACTGTACTTGTTTAGCAACCATAACATAATGTATCATTCTTTTCTGGATCTATTTTGATCAATGTGGTATTCCTCTGGGAAGCAGTCTAATCCAATAAATAAGAAATTTCTTCAAACTACAATTTAAACGACTTGCACCTGTCACCCCTAGGCTTTCGGATACTGGCCAAGGCTCTTGCTGCCCCCATAGTGCCTTTTTTAGGCAAAGCTCAAAAGGCAAGCCCACCTCCGTAAACAACACAAATAAAAAAATGAGGGTTATGCTACTCAATGCCAGGAGTTTAAATCTCAAAATGCACATGCTCGAAGCACTCCTCAGTATGGAGAACATCGACATCTGTGCAGTAAATTAAACCTGGTTCAAGGCTCTACAGAGCACCCCAGCACCACCAGGCTACAACTCATACCACACATTTCAGCCACAGAACATGGACCGAAACACAAATGGAGGGGGTGTATCCATATTCATCAAGGATACCTACACCTCCAGGTTAGTGGCGCAGCATGATACCTCCGAGATCATCCATTTGCAACTAACATCAGGCAAATTTGCAATGCAAATTGTGGCCTGCTACAGATCACCCTCCATGACCCAGGACCACCACTCCACCTTTCTGGAGACACTGGAAAACATGAAGGTCCTACTGAACACCCTGATATTGGGCGATTTCAATTACCCTACCATTAACTGGGAAACCTACGTAAGTACAAACTCCCAGGTCCAGCGCTTCCTGGAATTTATCAGCTCAAATGCCCTGGATCAGCTGGTAAACTCCCCTACCAGAGGTGAAAACATATTGGACCTGGTCATCACCAACATGGGCGACAGGTGTTCCACACCGGAGGTCAACCCGTCACTGGTTAGATCAGACCATAAACTAATCACTCTGGATGTCCACACCACACTACCACCTCCAACCAAGGAAACCACAGTGAAAATATTTTCTATAGCAAACTTTACCTTACTTAAGACAGAGGTGGTAAGTTTCACAGCCCCATGCTAAAGGATAACAGTGTCCAAGATGCAGGAACCTTTACAAATGCACTCTGTAAGCACCTACAAGGATGCATGGATCATGCCATCCCTAGCAAAACCAAGACTCACTCCCCTAAGAGAAGGAAACCAGTCTGGTAGACCCCTGACATAAACAGGCTATATAATAGAAGGAG
The DNA here is from genome assembly GCF_019279795.1 of Protopterus annectens. Classification (NCBI taxonomy): domain Eukaryota; kingdom Metazoa; phylum Chordata; order Ceratodontiformes; family Protopteridae; genus Protopterus; species Protopterus annectens. The sequence continues at coordinate 1,740,956,985 of NC_056725.1, read as the reverse complement.
GAAAATAGTTCAGAAAAAAAGCAAATCCCAAGAAGGAAAGACATCCCTGATCAGTATCAGTAAAAACTAAAGTCCCTCATAAAATTCTCCAAGGCTAACTTTGAAAGAAAAATAGCCAGGGATTCGAAAGATAACCACAAAGCCTTCTTTAGCTATGTCAAGAATCTAAGTGGCAACTCGCAGATATGCTCTGAGTTAGTCCAAAATAGCACAAAATATACTGAACCCACTGATATTGCCAACATCCTGGCAGATAGATTCAGTGCAAACTTCACCCCCCTCTCACCCCCAAAAGGGCCCACAACAATACCGGAAAAGTGTAGTGTCCCAGAAATTACAGACACACAGGTGAAAACAGCCCTTTAAAAAGCCAAAAGCACAGCGTCAATGGGGCAAGATGGTGTCCCAGGCTGCGTCTTGCACAAACTACAGAATGAACTAACCCCCCCACCTAAACACACTGTTCAACCTCAGCCTCTCCACAGGCTACTTGCCCATAGAATGGCACACAGCAACGGTTATTCCGCTCCACAAAGGAGAGGCCACAACTGACCCTGGTAACTATCACCCCATAAGCCTAACTAGCCTGGACTGCAAGGCTATGGAGCACATCATCATGGAACTCATTAACAAAGACATTGGGAACCTCCAAACACTTGCCCCGACCCAGTTCAGCTTTGTTAAGGGCAGATCATACCTACTAAACCTGGTTGACTTCTTCGAGACAGTCACCAAAGCCATAAATGAGGGAAAGATAGTTCACACAGCCTACCTTGCCCTTGCCAAGGCTTTTGACACCATTCCCCACCCGGGAATTATAGAAAAACTCACCAGCCTGAACAGAAACACCTACTTCAAGAGATGGGTTGCCAACTGGCTTACAGACAGAACTCACACGGTAAGAATTAGCAGGCTCCAGGTTGATTCTAAACCAGTCACAAGTGGTGTCCCACAAGACTTGGTCCTGAGACCCCTACTGTTTGGCATATACTTCTCAGAAGTACAGGCAAACACAGGAGGACTATGGCTAACCAAGTTCGCCGATGACTGCAAACTGGGAGCCATAATTGACTCTCCAGCTGACACGGACAATCTCCAAAAGGGCCTTACTGAGACGGACACCTGGTGTCAAAGTCATGGTCTCAAGATAAATGTCAAAAAATGCATAGTCATCCCATTTGGGAAAAACAAAACACCCATGAATCACCACATAGGTGGCAGCCCCCTTAATACAGAAGAGGTAATAAGATATCTGGGGGCCCAGGTAGATAGTAATCTCTCCTTTGACAATCATATTGCCAAAGTAGTTAGGAAATCCTTCTATGTAGCCCATCTAATTACTAAAGGGTTCGCATCTAGAAATAAAGAGGTTATAGTGCCCATCTACTCGTCACTCATCAGACCCATCATAGAGTACAATACCGTTTGGGATGTACCTCACAACACACTTCCAACAGCTGGAAAGACCACAAAAGTACCTCACCAAGAGGATTACTGGCCTCAAACATATGTCCTATGCAGCCCGACTGGAAAAACTCCAGCTGTACTCAGTGGCATATCGCTTACTCAGAGGTGATCTCTGCCTGACTTACAAAGCCATGTCAAACTCAGAATTGATGGACATGCTCCACCTAAATAAATCCAAGTCACTGCGAGCCACTCGCTATAGTGAGCTAAACCTCACCACAACAATAAATAGAACATGCTGGAGGGATAGATTCCTGTCACAGAGACTCCCCATGCTTTAGAACAAAATTCCTAACTACATTAGGCAGAGCCCCTCACTAACACTCTTCAAGAAAAACCTTGACGAGTGGATGGGTAACAGAAAATACACCCCTGGGATCACTTAATTGGCTGTTCTTGACAGAGGCTCAGTTAATTAATCAATGGGATGGCGAAAGCTGACACACACTGGCTAGGCTTATAAATGCCGTCAGGCAGATAGCCTAGTACCTACCTATGAACCTATGAACCTAAATCTGCACTGCCCTGATTAAACTGCTTTATTTGCTGCTTATCATTTGCCTATATTGATACCTGTGATGTACTAACTGTATTCATGCTACTGCTCCAGTATTGCTATTTGAGAAGGTGTCAAAGAAGGTGTCAGTACAGTTTTTTTGAATTGCTCTGTACCTGCATAGTGTAAATTTTCTTTACTATACCAAAATTTTCACACACTACAAAATCTAGCATATTTGCTTGGTTTACTGTATTTCACAGGAACAGCATGAAAAATGGTTGTACTACAGAATCTAGTACATCTCCATGGGCACAGCCTGAAGCATGTTTATACTTTCTGCATTTGTACTGAAATATAAGTAGAATCGGATGTGTTGGATTCATTTTGTGACCAGAATATCCCAGCCAAGTGCATGCAGATTTAGAAAGAATAGATAGTGTTTTGGATAAATTTTGCATTTTGCACCAGTATCTAGCATAAAAAAGTACTGTTTTTCTGACCAAGCAGTGCCCTCATATCTACATTTATCAAAATCTATCTATTTATCTATCTATCTAATACCCCAAACCTCAGATTGCAATGTTATCAATGCCAATATTGTTCCTTCTTCAACATTCTTCTCCACTACATTATTACTGTAAAGCTTCATTTTAGCGGATTCTATACTCTTAACCACCTTATTTTATATATTATTGATGTTAATGCATGTAACTTGCTGCTGTATTCATCCTCGTTGTATATGCATATGTAAAAACAGTTCTAAAATGAATGCAATACTTCGTTCCACATTGTTGGTATTTGTATATACTGGAGGTTTTTCTCTCCAGGTATCCTTTGAAAATAAGAAATAACATAACTGAGCATCCAAATCATAAAAACAGAAAGGAAGAAAGAACGAAAATTAATTGGTTCTTCCCTTTCCTTTTAAGACTCAATAATATTTAATTTTTCAAACAGATTCCTTAAATTGGTTACATACACTTTGGATCATATTCTAATTTTCATGGAACCTGCAGATTTTATTCTGGTGTACTCATCAGTCTGACTCTGACTTGGTCATTTGTAGTGCCACATACAATTCAGGGCTGAATTCATAATGCTACCATGAGATGTACACAGCTTTGTACACTTCACAGTACCTCTTTACTATTCAGCAAGCACCCCTACAAGGTAATGTACAGTCTTCCAGTGCAAAAATATGCAGCACTGTGAAGGGCTGACCCGATGGCCATGCTGAATTCTAATGAAGCATTCCAGGGAGAGAGAGACATATGCTAAATAGCCAGGAATGCATCTACATGGCTGAGTGACTTGAGAAAGCATCAGCCATGCAGACCAGCAAAGCCACCCCCAGCATGTTGCAAAAAGGCCACGCCCAACTGCTGAGCACCAATGTGGTGGGGGGAACCACAAGACATCAAGGTTTACTTTAAAAGTATAATAATAGCATCAACATCAAAACATGGATTAGCAGATATAGGGAACCACCAGACAGCATGTATTATTGTTCAAAGTGCCATATCTGCATCAACATTATTACAGGGATTGGGGTGGGGGATACACTAGACCACCAGGGATAGCTCGATAAAGTGCTGTTCCAGTACCAGTGTTACTACAGGGATTGGGGATGGGAGGAGTAAACTAGACCATGTGCAGTATTGCCACTAGTGTTAGCAGGGTGATTGGGGAAGTGCGTGGCTACATCAGTAAAGTGCCATAACAGGACCAAATATTACTAAGGTGATTAGGGGTGGGGATATAAAGTAAGCCTTGGTGGTTCAGTGTATTTGCCATAATGGCACCAATTGGATTAAGGGGGTCAGGGGAATGGGACAACCACTGGACACCATGGAATACTTTAAGAGCAATGATGGCACCAATGATACTGTGGGGGTTGGAAGAGTGAGAGAGATACACTGAACACCAACAAATTCTCCATAAAGTGCTCTAAGGCACAGAAAAGCATAAGAGGAATAGAAAACTATACCAGACACACTCTAAAGAGCCATAATGGCACCAAAGTTAATGCGAGGATTGGAGACATGGAGTACACCATTGGAAACCAGGGACAGCCCTTAAGATTAAAATTTAGCAGTAAACCAGTCTGGGTCAATCAGTTTATTTTTTTTCTGAATCTGTCACTCTCTCTCTCTCTCTATATATATATATATATATATATATCTATACATATATATATATATATATATATATATATATATATATATATATATATATATATATATATATATACACACATTCACACACACATGTATATGAGTTAGTTATAAGTTGATTTTTTTCTGATTTTACACACACACACACACACACACACACACACACACACACACACACACACACGTGTGTGTGTATATATATATATATATATATATATATATAGGGGTCTACTTCAGAATGTTGACCGTTCAGAATGTCGACTTTCATATGGCTGACACCATGTGATCGACATTCCGAAAGACCAACTTCCTGAAATAGCACCATTTACCTACCTGTAAACACAGTAAAACTGTGTTATGCAGGGGGACAAGCCCCCTTGCACCCCCCACGTGGGGGGGCTGCACCTCCAAACCCCCTGCTACTTATATAGTCTCACTCCAAGATTGCACCACAGTGCAGAAAAGGGGAATCTCCCAGTCCCGCACTGTAGCGGTATCTCCGCTATCATTTCTCAGCCTTTCAAACGCTTGCTCATATGGTGTTGGCCATATGAGTTTCGAACATTTGAAAGTTCAAACAAATGAAAGGCCCCCAAATATATACATAAATTATTTTTTAGATCAATCCAAAACAATGAAAAAAAATCCGTAAATCATTTTTTTAGATCAAAATAAAACAATGAAAAAAAATCTCTACTCTCCAAGAGGGGTGCACCCCTCACAAGCCTCCTACGTATAGATTATTATTTTATAAATGAAACCTACTTACAAGTTACCAATCAGCTAATAACTATTTTTCTTTAAAATTATGCTCAATGGTCATGGCATGCTACTCCACAACCCCATATCCATACTATTTCAGCTACTGCCCACTCCCTGCTGTGCCATGACCTCCCACAAAGTAATGCCAGCGTTCTACATTCCATCAAAGTAATGCCAGAATTCTAAATTCCATCAAAGTAATGCCAACATTCGACAATCCATCAAAGTAATGCCAGCATTCTACATTCCATCAAAGTAATGCCAGCATTCTACATTCCATCAAAGTAATGCCATAATTCTAAATTCCATCAAAGTAATGCCAACATTCGACAATCCATCAAAGTAATGCCAGCATTCTACATTTCATCAAAGTAATGCCAGCATTTTACAATACATCAAAGTAATGCCAGCATTCTACAATCCATCAAAGTAATGCCAGCATTCTACATTCCATCAAAGTAATGCCAGCATTCTACATTCCATCAAAGTAATGCCAGCATTCTACAATCCATCAAAGTAATGCCAGCGTTCTGCAATCCATCAAACTAATACCAGCATTCTACATTCCATCAAACTAATGCCAGCATTCTACAATCCATCAAAGTAATGCCAGCATTCTACATTCCATCAAAGTAATGTCAGCATTCTACAATCCATCAAAGTAATGCTAGCATTCTACAATCCATCAGACTAATGCCAGCATTCTACATTCCATCAAACTAATGCCAGCATTCTACAATCCATCAAAGTAATGCCGGCATTCTACATTCCATCAAAGTAATGCCAGCATTCTACAATCCATCAAACTAATGCCAGCATTCTACAGTCCATCAAAGTAATGCCAGTATTCTACATTCCATCAAAGTAATGCCAGCATTCTACAATCCATCAAAGTAATGCCAGCATTCTACATTCCATCAAATTAACGCCAGCATTCTGCAATCCATTAAAGTAATGCCAGCATTCTACATTTCATCAAAGTAATGCCAGCATTCTACATTCCATGAAAGTAATGCCAGCATTCTACAATCCATCAAAGTAATGCCAGCATTCTACAGTCCATCAAAGTAATGCCAGCATTCTACAATCCATTAAAGTAATGCTAGCATTCTGCAATCCATCAAAGTAATGCCAACATTCTACAATCCATCAAAGTAATGCCAGCATTCTACATTCCATTAAAGTAATGCCAGCATTCTAAATTCCATCAAAGTAATGCCAGCATTCGACAATCCATCAAAGTAATTCCAGCATTCTACAAGCCATCAAAGTAATGCCAGCATTCTACAATCCATCAAAGTAATGCCAGCGTTCTACAATCCATCAAACTAATACCAGCATTCTACATTCCATCAAACTAATGCCAGCATTCTACAATCCATCAAAGTAATGCCAGCATTCTACATTCCATCAAAGTAATGTCAGCATTCTACAATCCATCAAAGTAATGCTAGCATTCTACAATCCATCAGACTAATGCCAGCATTCTACATTCCATCAAACTAATGCCAGCATTCTACAATCCATCAAAGTAATGCCAGCATTCTACATTCCATCAAAGTAATGCCAGCATTCTACAATCCATCAAAGTAATGCCAGCATTCTACATTCCATTAAAGTAATGCCAGCATTCTACATTCCATCAAAGTAATGCCAGCATTCTACAAGCCATCAAAGTAATGCCAGCATTCTACAATCCATCAAAGTAATGCCAGCATTCTACAAGCCATCAAAGTAATGCCAGCATTCTACAATCCATCAAAGTAATGCCAGCATTCTGCAATCCATTAAAGTAATGCCAGCATTCTACATTCCATCAAAGTAATGCCAGCATTTTACAATCCATCAAAGTAATGCCAGCATCCTATAAGTCATCAAAGTAATGCCAGCATTCTACAATCCATCAAAGTAATGCCAACATTCTACAATACATCAATATAATGCCAGCATTCTAGATTCCATCAAACTAATGCCAGCATTCTACAGTTCATCAAAGTAATGCCAGTATTCTACATTCCATCAAAGTAATGCCAGTATTCTACAATCCATCAAAGTAATGCCAGCATTCTACAATCCATTAAAGTAATGCCAGCATTCTACATTCCATCAAAGTAATGCCAGCATTCTACATTCCATCAAAGTAATGCCAGCATTCTACAATCCATCAAAGTAATACCAGCATTCTACACTCCATCAAAGTAATGCCAGCATTCTACAATCCATCAAAGTAATGCCAGCATTCTACAATCCATTAAAGTAATGCTAGCATTCTACAATCCATCACAGTAATGCCAACATTCTACAATCCATCAAAGTAATGCCAGAATTCTACATTACATCAAAGTAATGCCAGCATTCTACATTCCATCAAAGTAATGCCAGCATTCTACAATCAAAGTAATGCCAGCATTCTACATTCCATCAAAGTAATGCCAGCATTCTACAATCCATCAAAGTAATGCCAGCATTCTACAATCCATCAATGTAATACCAGCATTCTACATTCCATTAAAGTAATGCCAGCATTCTACAATCCATCAATGTAATGCCAGCATTCTACATTCCATTAAAGTAATGCCAGCATTCTACATTCCGTCAAAGTAATGCCAGCATTCTACATTCCATCAAAGTAATGCCAGCATTCTACATTCCATCAAAGTAATGCCAGAATTCTAAATTCCATCAAAGTAATGCCAGCATTCTACATTCCATCAAAGTAATGCCACCATTCTACAATCCATCAAAGTAATGCCAGCATTCTACAATCCATCAAAGTAATGCCAGCATTCTACAATCCATTAAAGTAATGCCAGCTTTCTATATTCCATCAAAGTAATGCCAGCATTCTACATTCCATCAAAGTAATGCCAACATTCTACATTCCATTAAAGTAATGCCAGCATTCTACAATCCATCAAAGTAATGCCAGCATTCTACAATCCATTAAAGTAATGCCAGCATTCTATATTCCATCAAAGTAATGCCAGCATTCTACATTCCATCAAAGTAATGCTAACCTTCTACATTCCATTAAAGTAATGCCAGCATTCTACAATCCATCAAAGTAATGCTAGCATTCTACATTCCATCAAAGTAATGCCAGCATTCTACAATCCATCAAAGTAATGCCAACATTCTACAATCCATTAAAGTAATGCCAGCATTCTACAATCTATCAAAGTAATGCCAGTATTCTGCAATCCATGCAGTAGTTAATTGCATATGCTAGCATTCAGACATTCAATATTGTGTACGTTCAACCAAAAAAAAAAATATATATATATATATATATATATATATATATATATATACATACACACATATATGTGTATGTGTGTGGGTGTGTGTGTAGATACCTTTTATGAAATACAGTAGGAAATGACCATAATGAGGGTACAATGTCAATAACTTTACTAGAACTCACATAACATGCATCCCATTAGGTTGATACACCTTCTTAAACTGAAAATGCCTGTACTCTATACATGTCTTACTTGTTAGCCCCATCACTGCTATCAACTCTCTCATGTCAGAAGTAAGGGATATCTCTGAGAGCAGGCAGATGATGGACTTTCATTTTCTTTCACGGCTCAGCTGCTTTCAAGCATCCAATGGCTATTTGTACTGGGTAACCTACCCAGGTATGTACTCTGTTAGCCTAACACAACACAGACTGACTAGTTTGTTAATTTTGCACAAGGCTAGGAAATATTAATTCCATATGCTGCTTTATTATTATTTTTTCTGGGCTCTCCTTGAAGTATCCATTCATGAGGCTTCCCTATCAGCACCACATTTTTCGCCAGTTGTTTTTTTTTTTACTTTCCTGGAAGGTATCATTATTTGCACTAAGCAGCAGGGATATCATTAAACCTCCCTAGCTGTCCACAGCATGCAGTGCCATAATGTGATTGCGTGTGTACATGTGCTAGCGTCCATATGTGTGTGATCGTGCATGCGTGTGTCTATGCTGCCCCATGCACACAGTTCCAAAGGCTACATGAACTGGAGTGATCAACAGGTTCTAGTGCCATTACCCTTCTATTTTGTGTCCACCCTGCAGCAAGCAACTAAGGTACACATCCTGTACCTGGAATAAAATAACCATTCAGCCATTCTGCAGCTTCTCAGTCCTACCCCTCTGCTGCTGGGTTTACTTACTTGCTGAATCCATGCAGTGCAGCTCAATATAAGTCACCTGTGTGAGTTCCTTTGACTTTAAGATCCTTCTTTATGATGTGAATGTTGTGAAATCATGCTCATAAAATGTAGAGCTCACTTCATATTTTTATTTTTTTTTTAATTCTGTGAATGAACTGTTTTATATTTGTTTTACTGTAAAAACTATTGGTAATAGTTTTTTGAGAAGTACTTGGATGACTGCTCATTAATAAAGAAATGGCAGAGGTTTTCCATATCTCTTTGCTTGATACATGTTTATATATGCTTTCACACTTTTTAAAAACAATGACAGCCTCAAAGAGTTTAAGTACACAAGCTCCATATATCAGAAAGACAAAATAAAATGTGATACAATTATAGGTGTGGGTATGAGGAAAATTTTAACAATATAGTAAAGCAGCAGAATTCATGGAGCAAAAATAAATTATGGCAAATGCTAAGCACAACATAAATTATTAACAGCTAGGACTTATGAACTGGGACAACTATATAGCATCAGAGCTATTGTTATTCGAGTGGCAGTGCTTTAACTCCATACTATCTTGGTTTATAACTCATGAGGTGATGGATGACCTCTTCTGCCTTGTATAAATTACATAATAATAGTATCATTTCAAATCACTTCATATTTTGTGGCAACTTATTTTATTTTTCTTACACTCTGCTTAAGATTTGGTTTAATTGTACTATTCAACACATATTCTACAGTTTTTATATTTTTACCTTTAACATGCTTGGTGCACTAATTTAATAGCACTAGGGTAATCCTTGCATGTGCGAGTATGTAATAAGCAGTGCAACAGAGAATGTTATGATGGGAGATCTGTTTAAAATAGTATGGTTTCTCATCATGATCAGGTTATGTGTTTGTGTAATGGATGCCAAGAATCTTGACATCCATGTCAAGATCACATAAAACAACTGAGATATGATTAAAGAGAAACAGTCACAATTCTTTCTAGTACATGTAACATTCGTTGTTGAATAAAACTCTTAATAGTGTCCAAAACTAAATGTCCATCTTATGAATGAATGGCTTAAAAAGCTGTTAGACAATTTAGTTCTCACATTTTTTGTTTTGTGACAGCATAGTACATTACAGCTTTTAAAGCTGTTTTAGCTGCTTGCTGCTTTTCTGTGCTAGCTGGCTCTGACCAGTTATGGCTCTGACTAGTTATGTTCTAGTATGAGATTAAAGTTTAGCAACTGAAAGGTGCTTAACAAATGTCTCTCTTGTATCAGAAAGGTACTCATTGTTGTCTTTTTTCCTGAATTCATGGTACTCCCTGCATTTCTTATATATATTTTTTTTTTTTGCAAACAGCTAAGCAATTATATGGAATATACTAAAGGATCTAATGACTTTCAGTCTGCTTGATATCTGACTATTAACCCGAAGGAGAAATGTGCATTAAATGAGCATTATGAATCTATATACCTTCAGTGTAACCTTGGAAATTTCCTGGCATACATTATCTTAGACCTTGTATTTGATCTACTAAATACTACAGTGGAGATTAACAATGAAAAGTTAGTTGCACTAATCTATACCTATAGAGTAAGCAAGACATAAGATGCTCCACTATAGGTACCTAAAACTAGTATTGGCAAACTTAAGAAACTATAAAATTCAAACAGTATAGTTCAAGAAAATAGACTGCTGCCACAACACAGGAATGCATCGATACTAAAATGTATCAGATACCATTAAGATGCAAAAAGGTCTGTAAAAAATGACAGCTTAAGGTTAGCTTCATCCAGATTGATTTGCCAAAAGCCACGATTTGCTTTAGTATAGAAAATTATTTGACATTGGAAATGGTGGGACAACGTCTTCAGTAGTCTGAAGTGTCTAGTATTCTCTTGTAATCCACTTGCCCAGATACTGAGGTTCTGTGCATATCCTTAGCATCCCTTGCCTAAAGATTGCAGTCACACTATCTATATACCATTTTGTGAGCTGTACTTGTTTAGCAATCATAACATAATGTATCATTCTTTTCAGGATCTATTTTGATCAATGTGGTATTCCTCTGGGAAGTAGTCTAATCCAATAAATAAGAAATTTCTTCAAACTACAATTTAAATCTGCACTTCCCTGATTAAACTGCTTTATTTGCTGCTTATCATTTGCCTATATTGATACCTGTGATGTACTAACTGTATTCATGCTACTGCTCCAGTATTGCTATTTGAGAAGGTGTCAAAGAAGGTGTCAGTACAGTTTTTTGAATTGCTCTGCACCTGCATAGTGTGAATTTTCTTTAGTATACCAAAATTTTCACACACTACAGAATCTAGCATATTTGCCTGGTTTATTGTATTTCAAAGGAACAGCTTGAAACATGGTCATACTACAGAATCTAGTACATCTCCAAAGCAACAGCCTGAAACATGTTTATAATTTCTGCATTTGTACTGCAATATAAGTAGAATTTGATGCGCTGGATTCATTTTATGACCAGAATATGCCAGCCAAGTGCATGCAGATTTAGACAGAATAGACAGTGTTTTGAATAAATACTCAGATAATACATAATCTTAGACCTTGCATTTGAGCTACTAAATACTACAGTGGAGGATAACAACTAAAAGTTAGTTGCACTATACCTATACAGGAAGCAAGACATAAGATGCTCCAAACTGTCTCGTACAATGCAGGGTAGGGCAACAATGTGCAGTGTGAATATCTTCACCTAGTTTTGATGCCCTCAAACAATTTCTAGCTGTATACTTACCAGAATAACTATAGGTTCCTAAAACTAGTATTGGAAAACTTAAGAAACTATAAAATTCAAACTGTATAGTTCAAAAAAACAGACTGCTGCCACGCCACAGGAATGCACTGATACTAAAATGTATCAGATGCCATTAAGCTGGCACACTGAAGCATTCTTACAAAGACAAATGGCTGGAATAATTTTTTTTGCTTAGTTAAGTGATACTGAAGAGCACATGCCACTTGTGTACTGAAGTAGATGAGAAGATGCTATATGTATTTACTACACTGACAATAAAGAATATTTATTTGTCTGTTCATTTGTTAAGGAAGTAAGTGGACGTGCCAGGGATGATTTTCAGTTCTCTATTAAATCAGTGAATTCTTAAAATAGCAAATTCTGTTTAATTGAACCTTTTTGTTTGAAACGGCGAAATCTTGAACACACAGAACAGCAATTTTTTTCCCAGGGAAAAAATTGACTAGGCCATTTTCAGGACTTTGCCATTTCCTCCACTATGGTGCAATCTCAGAGTTGGTATATTTAAGTAGGAGGGGGGATTTTTTTTTTTTTTTTTTTTTTTTTATGGAGCAGTGATTTTATTTTTTCCCTGGGAAAAAAATCACTGTTCCGTGTGTTCAGCATTTTGTCGTTTTGACATTTTAGGATCGATTATACAGCGTTCGCTATTTTAAGCATTCGCTGTTATAATATAGACTCCGATTTTCAGTCATAAACTGGCCCAAAGATTAACAAATAATACTGAATTTCTACAGTATTTTTACTTACAGAATACACACATTGTAAAGATATCCAGTAAGGTCAGAAGGAATAAAGGGATAGTAGTGGTAAAAAATGTGTAAAGATTAAACAGATATTTAATGGGCAAAGAATAAAACAGTTACATGGAATACACATAAAATCAGAATATAATCCCAGAAGTGTCAAGATATACTTTAGTAAAATGGAAGTGATATGACATAAGACAAAACTAATTAACCATTTTCTCTATATCATATGAAAAGGAAAGGAGGAGGAACCTTAATAACTTATAGTTAAATAACAGAAGAAAAAAAGTAAAAGGAAAGCCAGAAAAGACAATATGTATTTATTTGTTAATAAGAAGCATGGGGTCTATATTAGAACATCAAAGTTTTAAAATATTGAATGTTCTAATATCGAACCCAAAACAGTGAACGCTGAAAATAGCGAAGCTGCAGAACACCAAATATTTTCCTAGGGAAAGAATTTGGTTGGCCATTTCTGTGGCTTTGCTATTTTCAGCACTGTGGTGGAAAATTACGGGTCAAGTTCAGGTAAGTGTGTGATTGTGCGGACGTTAGGGTTAGGGCGCGGGTTAGGTGAACAAATCTTTTAGGATGTAGTAGCTGATTTCACTTCATGTTTCTGTTTCCTTTATGATTTTTAAAGATTATTGGTTCTGATAATTGGTTTGATATATATTTGCTTTTATGTCAATTTGAAGCAGAGATGCTTACCAAGAAGAGTACATAAGTTTGCACTTCTAACTCTGCATTATCACATGCTGGACTGACTCATGTTGAGTTAGCTCAAAGTGTTGGTTACACTCTCCTGCTTTTGGAGGAGATGCAACATAAGCTATCAGGCAAAGGTAGGGTAACAAAACAAGATTGTTAATTGAACAATATTTTGTTATAACATTAGCTTTTCATATATATTTCACTCTGGCATTGAACAAATGGTTCTTTATTGCACATGCTACTAAAATAAAATTTATATATAATGCAATGTTTTCTACTTTGAATTACTTAATTCAAATATGCTGCATTAAAATTTGTATGGAGACAATAGTTAAAAAATTGTACTTGTAATCTGAAAGTTATCTTAACAGGAGTTAATATGGGTGTCTGTAGTTTTTTTTTTTTTTAAGTTTGGTTTTTCTGAAGGAAATATGTTGTTTAGTATTTAGTTTTATAAGGATGTCAAGTACAAGATTATGTTTCACAGTACCATAAAAATAGATATCTTTTCTAAATGTCTTATGGGTTATGCCCTCATTAATTTTCGGAATTCCCTTCTTGTGTCACCTAGACCAGCATGTTCTTGAAGAACTTGAAAAACGAAGAATTTTGGTTTACACCCCATCTCGCAAGGTCAATGGCAAGCGAGTTGTATGTTATGATGATCGGTACATTGTGAAAATTGCCTATGAGATGGATGGAATAATAGTTTCCAATGATAATTACCGGGACCTGCAAAATGAGAACCCAGAATGGAAGCGATTTATTGAAACAAAGCTTTTAATGTACTCATTCGTCAGTGACAAGTAGGTGAAGTATGAATGAAACATTGGTGTTTGCAATTAGTGGGATAGTATATAGTATATTTAAAATTCATAATGTAGCCAGTTTGTGTTTCATAGTTGTTTTTCATGAATGATGATTTAATTATTGCATCTGACATAAGTGCCATCTACTGTGTACTATTGTAATTTATCAGATTTTTACATAAAATTTTGAAAAGATGGTCACTATTGATATGACACCCCGACCCCCTGTGTAAAATTGGAAAAAGGGGGTTAATGCTGATCCTGATGTCAATTTTGAAAATTTTCAGTTTTTAATTTGTTCAAAAGCTTTTGTTTTTCATTTATTTTTTATACTTTTTTAGTATACTAAGCTGTTCTAACTGATAGAGGTGTTAACATAAAGGAAATGAGGCACACAGATAAGAAATGTATAATTGGAAAACGCAGTCAGTGAAAGTGTGTGTGTGTGTGTGTGTGTGTGTGTGTGTGTGTGTGTGTGTGTGTGTGTGTGTGTGTGTGTGTGTGTGTGTGTGTGTGTGTGTGTGTGTGTGTGTGTGTGTGTGTGTGTGTGTGAGTGTGTGTGTGTGTGTGAGTGTGTGTGTGTGTGTGTGTGTGTGTGTATGTGTGTGTGTGTGTGTGTGTGTGTGTGTGTGTGTGTGTGTGTGTGTGTGTGTGTGTGTGTGTGAGTGTGTGTGTGTGTGTGTGTGTGTGTGTGTGTGTGTGTGTGTGTGTGTGTGTGTGTGTGTGTGTGTGTGTGTGTGTGTGTGTGTGTGTGTGTGTGTGTGTGTGTGTGTGTGTGTGTGTGAGTGTGTGTGTGTGTGTGTGTGTGTGTGTGTGTGTGTGTGTGTGTGTGTGTGTGTGTGTGTGTGTGTGTAAAACACAAAATCATTTTGCACAAGTCTTAGTTAATGTTGATAAGAAAAGCATTGGGCTGAGAGTAAGGTGGTGGAAATCCTGGGAGGCCAGTGATTTTAAATCTGCTTTGCAGTTGTTCAGTGTAGTGGCAGGTGTTGACCATAACCCAAGGCAGCAGAAAATTAGTTGCAGTGATGCAGATCATGAGACCATAGACTATAGCCCTGACCATTGCATATAAACTGGCACCAGCAGTGGGACTATAAGCCCTTGCCAACACATTTAACTGATTTAATTGGTTGTCACTGTTATGGATTATAGAACTTTAGCACCAGACCATGACTTATTAACAGATTATTGTGGTGAAGATCCATAGAATATAGTGGTTTAACGAGTTTACTTTCAGTAATTGCAGAGCTTGTAGTACTTTCACACTTCTAACCAAACATTTGTTCTATGGTTGTTTGTTTCAGATGTCTTGATTTTCTTATACCATGATGGGTTTTTTTCTCCATATTTCTTTCCTTTATACATTAACTAAAAGATGTTGCAGCCATTAAACACTTCCAGTGTGAGGAGATATTCTCATTTATTTTCCTGTCAGACATGTTCTTCTACTGCCATCGTTGATAGAAAAAAGTATTTAACTGTGATATTCTTCCTCTAATTTGTACTGGCATATTTTAACTAGTTCTGGCTTTTGAGGGGTTAGAAATGAGAATAGAAAATTCTTCATGTAGTCCAATATGGTAACCGTGTGAAATATTATGATCTGCTAGAGGGAGTCCAGAAATACAGAGACTAAATGGTTGAAAGAACAGACTAACATATATTAAGTCCAAGATGCCATTTCTCAGAATAGTCTCTTTTCTCCAAGGTATGGTGATCTCAAAGTTGGTATATATAAGTTTGGGGATGGGGCCTGTGCCTCTGCAAAAAGAAGTTTAAAGGAGAATGGAGATTTTCGAGATTCACTCTTCTCCAGTGTTTCTGGTCGTCTTTTTTATTCTCGACTTGTTAGCACTCAGCTTTTTGAATGCCAACATTTCAATGGGGAGCCATCTGATACATATGTTTTTCAAAAAAAAAAACTGACCTAAAGGGTATTGCACGTCTTTCTAAATTTATTTGGCAATTGAGGATAACTGAATACAGAATAAACCCAATAAAACAAGAACTTTATAATTTTGCATTGTACAACCCCAGCTGTACTTAAAATCTATAACCTGTAATAAAATATCAAGTGCTTTCAACATAAAACTTCCCTCCAAATAAGGGCACTATATTTAATTTTCTGCTTCTTTGCAATGTTCTAACTGAACATCAAAAACAGTTGTTCTTAATAGCTAGCAAAATGTAATTAAGTCATGTCCAGATGTAAAGCTGTTGTTTACCACTTCATAATGGTGGAATTAAATGTAAAACTAATATCAATTAAATTCATGACATGCTGTATTTCCAAAAACAATTTTTAGTTAACATTCTTTTAGTTTTAAAGTCATAAATCTTTTGAAAGCTGAAGAGCTTCCCTCCCTCCTCCCCTTTTCCTATATGGGGTCAGGATGCTGTGCCACCTGCTGCCAGCTCTCTTATTTTCGTGTCACTTTCCTAAATTCTTCAGCAGTCGTGCTTGCCTGTCAGTGGTCTTATCCCATGTCAGTGGTCTTATCCCATGCAATACATCCATCTTTGTGTTGGACATCCTCATTTCTTCTTACCTACTTCTTGTTTCTCCCAAATCTTCTTTATTAAAGTTTCTTCTCTTTTCCTGCACATCCACCTGAACCACCCTAAATCTTTTCCCTTTGACCTTCTCTGCAGTTGGAGCTACTTTGGCGTCTGCTCTTATGTTCTCATTCCTTCATCTGTCCCACAGTGTGCATCTTACCCCCTGTCTCAGGCACTTCATCTTCATCACCTCTAGCTCTCTCATCTGCTCTGCCTGTACTGCCCAGGTTTCTGTACCATACAGTAGCACTGGTGACACCACTGTCTTGTACACCTTACTATTCAGCTTCTTTGGCATCTTCTGACATACACTACCCCTGATACTCTGTGGCATTTGGCTGCAGCCTGTGTTCTCTGTCAGCCATGTCCGAAAAGTGAAAAAAATCTCTGCCTGTCAGTTCTTGGGACCATTGGATCTGTGGTCTCTGAATATAAAAGTTACATATTTTATAGCTCTAGCAGCAAGTATTTGAATGAAAATCGGCTAGAACAACAATCACTATGACAGGGCAGATGAGATGCTGTGCTGTTTATTATTTTAATGAGTAAGGAAAAGGCAAACTTCTTTTGTAATGAAAGAGGTGACTGAATGTTGAAAATGGTGCCATTTTATAGGCAGGAACTACAGAAAGCTCTTTTGTGTGGAGATATGGGATGGTATGTTTAATTAATAAAGGAGGGCACAGATGTCAAAATAATTAATTCAGCAGTTATTTTTACTTGAAAAAACATCCATTTCTGATGCTGAATTAGTAAGTCTAAAATGGTTCAGAAGAAAAGCTTGTTTCGTGCTGGCACATTAATTTTGCACCATAAGTAAGTGTTCTTTAATTTGCCTTCTTGGAATGTTATATGTTGGAATTTATTTTATAAATCCCACTTTCTAAATAAGATTAAACTATCTAAAACCTTACTAAATGAAATCATACTAAATTAGGAAATCTTAAGCCTAGCTACTCTACTAAAATAATATTACGTAAACTTGCAGTGGCACCTTCAAAAAGCATATTAAAAATCATCCCATTTCAAAGTGTAAAATCATCCATGAGAAAATTCATTCAAAAGCACTTTACAGAAACCAAACTGAATCACAGAAATACAATGATTTGTCACACAAATGTAAGTAGTGCACATGTAACATAAGAACTGGCATGCGGTATTTACAGGTGTACAGCTTGAAGTATTTAGACATTTAAAATTTCATAATAAGGCAGGTTTGTTATAGGGTAAACTAACAAAAGTTAGTGCAACCAGAATATGAAAACATGTACATGTGAATGCTTGAGCAAGGAATTATTTCACTTTTGTTTTGATCTTTGAAAGGAAATATACTGAAATGAGATCATTGAGCAAACCGTTCTATGGTGCAGGAACAATCTTGTTGAAAGATTTTTCATGAGAGACTGAAGAGAAGGAGGCCTGGTTAAAGTAATGGCATCATTGTTTTGAACAGTGCAAGAGGAATAATGAATTTGCAGTTTATCATTTAAGAGGGAACACAATCTGTCCTGGAGTAGTTTAAAGGTTATGGAATTTAAAAGGCAGTATACTCTTGCAGAGACTGGTAACTATTCAGTCATTAAGACAGAGGTGCAGTGATAATCACTGGTAGGTGTGAGGTTAATAAATCACATGATATAATTTTCTGTGGTTTGCCTAACAGCTATACGAGGAGAACTATAATAGGTAAAGAGTATTTCATTCTTGAAATTAGAACATTCATGGTTATAGCTCTCCTGGCATCAGATGTAATTAGGTGTGAGACCATATATGGTGCCTTCAGTTGTTTCATTCTATTAGTAGAAGAATGTTTGTTGTATAATTGGAAGGAAAGGCATTCCAAGATATTTCTATCATTCAGTAACTGGAATAATGGAGTCTAGTGGGTGCTCAATCCTGGGTACTGTGACTTTACCTATGCTTGTACCAAATAATATAACTATGAATTTGTTTGAATTAATTGTTAGCTTATTATGTGAAAGCCAGATTCACAGTGCAGCAAAGTCACTTTGCAGTACTGTAGTTAAGTGAAGAAGAGTACAGACCCCTGTAGTGCCCCAGATACAAGGGTAGTGGTTCCAGAAAGTGAATGAAAACCAGAGCTAGTGAAGATTCTGTTAAACAACTTTTAAAAAATGAGGTTACTTCATAAATAGGGTACTTTGTTCAGAAGAGTGGTGTGATCAAAAGTTTTGAAAGTCCATTTTAAGTTCGGAAAAACAACTCTTATAAGTAAGCCTTTCTACATATTTGAATAAAAGTGTGAGGTAAAAGTCAGAATTTTGAATTTTGTTCTGGTTGTTAGATTTAGGTCAAAAAACATGTTGAGACTCAGCTAAAATGTTATATTGTTGGATATATTAGAGTAACTATAGAGATAAGTTTCTTGAAAAGGTTTGTGGATGGGCATTTGGTCTATAATCAGAAGTAGCTTTGGTTGAGGTATTTTTGGTAATGGAATTATTAGAGCAAGCTTAAATCTTGGGGGAAGTATGTTTGTAGAAAGTAAAAGGTTAAAGATATAGGTTTTTGAACCTGAGCTAAAAAATACTACTAGTATAATTAATAAGAAACTATACATTCTTAAGAATTTAACAAAAGTTTATATCAAATAACTGAATATATAAGAAACACTTTGTGTAAGTTAACAGTTATAAACTTATAATAGTGTAGTTCATGCTATAAATTATGACTGAGGTACACAAGAAATTTGCTATATGTTTTTGTTTGGAGTAAGACAAAAGATTGCCTCACATACTGAACTTTGTAGTTTTTGACATGTTTGCAGTCCTCTATCATGCAAGTATAGCTCTCAACCTCTTAACACAGGAAATCTGGACAAAGCCTAAAATAATGGCAGGGGAAAGGCCCAACAATAGGGACAGATTTTAAATATTACTGTCTCAAACTTAAACAGTTGCTAAAATTACAGGATTTTGTGTTAGCATGCATTTTCTGATGGATATGAAGTCTGAAATTCAAATACATGTAATTATCTAGTGAATTCAGTCTTCACTGATTTGCCAAAAAAACAAATTTTATGAGGAACACACCAAAAATATGAGGCAAAAATCTGGACAGTTGAGATATATGCATGCAGGCTGCTCTTATAACAAGCATAGTTCTCAACCTGGAAACATAAAAAATCTGGACAAAGCCCATGAAAAATAGGTACAAATCTGTACACTGGTTAACATAAAATTTGCATACGCAATTATGTAACCACGCCCACTCCAATGGGATTGTGGGATACCAACTTTCAAATGCAAACTGAAGAACAGGCAACCAAAATATGGCACAAGAGTCCCCCTGCAGCCATTCCAATGTCCCATTACCTGCCCATTTGCCATTAACACTGATGTGTGCATACTGCTTTACTAATCCAATGATTATTTGGATTTTATTTTACATTTTACAGCCCAATGCACAAACACCAATAGACATCTGCTGAACAAAACACTGTCTCACAACAAAAATAGACTTGGCATTAAAACATCTCTCCCCTTGAAACTCACAGATGATACATTAAAATAGAAAAAATAAAGATAAGGGTGTGAGACTTCAGTATATTAC
Source organism: Protopterus annectens (assembly GCF_019279795.1). Lineage (NCBI taxonomy): Eukaryota > Metazoa > Chordata > Ceratodontiformes > Protopteridae > Protopterus > Protopterus annectens. The sequence goes on along the minus strand of NC_056725.1, from coordinate 1,740,936,735 downwards.
ATTGTTTGAAGACAAATGCATGAGGGTAGTTAATGAATTACAGACAAGGACAACTAAACATGACTGACAGCTGAATGACTTTGGTTTTCAAACTGGAGAAATACTGACTGTGTGGTTAAGTCCTGGAGCATACTTCCTAAGGGAATGGTTGGTACCATAATTGCTTAGGAGAAATATGTTTACCTCACATCACTAGGTTTCAAGCCTGACTTCAATTTACTGTCTGTGCAGAGCTTTGTGAGTTATCTTTGTATATGTGGGAGTTTTTAATGGGTATTTAAGTTTCCAAAAACATTCTGATTGATTGCCTACACTATATTGTCCACGTGTTATATTTACTCTTGTTTTTGTGGTCTGGGTTATGGCTGAAAAGAGTCTTAGAAAACTAGTTTACTTACCAAGTTAATAAATAAACAGACTGGCAGACAGACAGATGAACAAATAAATACAATAAATAAATAAACTATAAGACATCACAGAGGTACAGAGCTATTTGGACAGAGCAAACAATGCGTGAATAAAGTGTACATAAGGGTTCATTTCATGTGGATTACCTAAACTATTAGATGACTTCACAGATCATTATTTTTTTCACTAGTTTTATTTTTTTATGTAAGATGATAGGCATTTCCTTCCTTAAGGAAACCAAGCTGCTGTGGTAGTGCCAGACAGACAGATGGTATGCTCTGCAGGGGATGCTTACAAGCAGTGGGAGAAAAACTATGGACTGGGCATGCTCCTGTAGTCAGAAGAACTCAAAAGAGAAATTACATAAACTGTTATAAAAAAATGAAATCCAGGGCACAGCAAATAACTCTTTTTTTTATAAAATGTGTTAAAAAAATGTGTATGTATATATATATATATATATATATATATATATATATACATACACACACACACACACACACGCATATATATATATATATATATATATATATATATATATATATGTATATATATATATATATATATATATATATACATATAGATACATACACACACACCCATTTATATATATATATATATATATATATTATGTATAAGTATATTATGTATATATATTATATAATATATATATATATGTATATTTATAGATATTGCTGCTTTTTATAATCTGTACACTTGCTGCCCTCACTACTCTTTAATTCAATACACCGATGACTCCACAATTATATCATGTTCTGACAATCTCCCCCACCTCCTTGTCCTTATCAAAGAATCACTCCTCTCAGTAGAAAAATGGCTAACCAGTAATGAACTCCTACTCAACCCTAAGAAAACCAAACTTCTCTTCTTCATCCCAAAATCTCTACCACAACACAAAAACACCTTCATTGTTACATCACTTAATAACACAATTATCCCAGATGGACCTCATACAAAACTGCTTGGGGTGATAATTGATGACGAACTAATATTTGATATCCACATACAAAATGACTCCTCAAAAATTAGGTATGTTGCATAGGCACAAAAACTATCTCACTAATGTCGCTAAACATTCTCTAGCTCAGGCATTTGTATTGCCCACCCTACTTTATGCTGCACCTATCCCCACCAACATACAATCCAATCTATCGGCTAAACTTGAAACCACTTATAACAAAATTGCCAGATTTGCTACCAATCTTCCTTACCTCTCCCACCACTGTTTGGCTTTAAGATACCTGCAGTGACCTGAATTCCAGCAACAACTACTTCTTCCTGAGCTCCACCTCAAGCACTCTATCCTAAATAAACCTTCTCTCTGTTTAGCCCTCTTGACCCTCATCTCTCCCCCTACATCCCAAAATGTACTCTCCACAGTACTGATCAACACCTCTTAGAAATCCACAAGCTTAACAAAAACATAGGTAACCTTCTTTACAAGTATTCAGTCACTAATGCTTGGAATAAACTTCCCCTTTGCTTAAGAACAACCACTAACACTTTTAGCTTTAAAAAAACCCTCAAAGACAACCTGCTTAAATCTTGGCCTTGCCCATGCCATGCACCTACCTAACCTACTTCTGCTCCCCTCACTTCTGCCTTTGGATCTCCCCATATTTTGAGTTTCTACTACTTACATATGCTCTTGGTTTATTTTATTGGTCTGCTTTGAAATACTATCACATACTAGAGACTAGATTAATGTTCTTATCCCTTTTGAACATTTTTGTCTCTCTCAGCCTTGGTACTTACCAGTGTTAGCCTCTATTATTTGATTGCATATAATTTGTAATCCCTTACTCTTTTGTTATTGCATTATGTTTTGTATTCTACTTTGAAATTCATAATTGTATTTTATTCATTCCGCATTATTATATTCTGGAGCTTTTCTCCTTCGGACTCCCTTGAAAACAAGCTCCTTACCTAGTCGGACCAACCTGGTTAACAAAGATCAAATAAATAAAATGAATAAATGATTTACCTATTAGTTTTCATAATTGTTAGTGTTATGGGCATTAGATAATCTTCTATAATGCAGCCTGTTCTATTCAAATTACTACAATGAAATAATTTTTAGACAATTTCTAGTAATTCATAGGTTCATAGGTTCATACTAGGCTATCTGCCCTAGGGCATTTATAAGCCTAGCCAGAGTGTGTTTGGCTTTTGCCACCCATTTTAAATTAATTTTGCTATGCCCTTTTTTGAGGTTAGTATACTGTGCCTCTGTCTAACAGTGACACAGAAGTGACACCCGGGGTAAACCTACGATCTCCCATCCACTCATCAAGATTCCTGTTGAAGAGAGTCAATGAGGGACTCTGCCTAACCTGGACTGGGATTTTATTCCAGAGTGAAGGGAGCCTCTGGGTTATGAATCTGTCCCTCCAGCATGTCCTATTTATTTCAGTGCTGAGGTTAAAGTCTCTCGAGCCTGTAGCTCAATGGGATTTGGATTTTCTGAGGTGCAGCATGTCCATTAATTCCGGTTTGGACATGGCTTTATACGTCAGGCACAGATCGCCTCTGAGCAGGTGGTATGCCACTGAGTAGAGCTGGAGTTTCTTTAACCAGGCAGCATATGGCATCTGTTTGAGCCCTTTGATCCTCTTGGTGAGGTACTTTTGGGGTCTTTCCAGTTGCTGCAGGTGTCTGGTAAGGTACATCCCAAAAGGGGCATTGTACTCAATTATGGGCCTGATGAGGGATGAGTAAAGAGGCACGATGACCTCCCTGATCTAGATGTGAATCCCTTCATGATTAGGTGGGCTATATAAAATGTTTTTCTAACCACTTTGGCCATGTGGTTGTCAAATGAGAGATTGCTATCAACTTGGGTCTCCAGGTCCCTAATTACTTCTTCTGTACTTAATGGATTACCACCTATGTGGTAATTTGTGGGCACTTTGTTTTTGCCAAAGGGGATGACTATACACTTTTTGGCGTTTAGCTTGAGGCCATGACTCTGGAACCAGTTGTCTGTTTCTATGAGGCCCTTTTGGAGGATGCTTGTGTCGGCTGGAGAGTCGATTATGGTGCCCAGTTTGCAGTCATCTGTGAACTTGGTCAGCCACAGTCCTTCCGTGTTGACCTGTACCTCCGAGAAATATATACCAAACAAGAGAGGTCCCAGGACTGAGCCTTGTGGGATGCCACTTGTAACTGGTTTGGAGTCTGACATGGCTCCAGCAATTCTAACCATGTGGGTTCTGTCCTTGAGCCAGTTTGCAACCCATCTAGTGACATAGGGGTTTATATTTAAGCTGGTGAGATTATCTATAATGCCCGAGTGGGGTATTGTATCGAAGGCTTTTGCGAGGTCCAGGTAGGCTGTGTGGACCACCTTCCCCTCGTCAATGGCCTTGGTGACTGTTTCAAAGAAATTGACCAGGTTTAAGAGGCAGGATCTCCCTTAACAAAGCTGAACTGGGTAGGATCCAGTGTCTGTAGGTCCCCAATATCTTTATTTATGAGGTCCATGATGATCCTTTCCATAGCTTTGCAGACCAAGCTAGTCAGGCTTATGGGGTGATAGTTTCCAGGATCCATTGAGGCACCACCTTTGTAGAGAGGGACCACTGTTGCTGTACGCTACTCTTTGGGTACATGTCCTGTAGTAAGGCTGAGATTGAATAGTAGTTTTATATTTGGGTTTAGCTCTTCTTGGAGTTCATGTAGGACGCAGCCCGGGACACCGTCTGGTCCCACTGATGCTGTGTTTTTTGCTTTGGAGAGGGCGGCTCTTACCTGAGCATCTGAGATGTCAGAGGGGCAGCACTCTGCTGGGATAGATATTTGCCCTTTTGGTGGAGGGGGGGGAGTTTGTGCTGAACCTGTCAGCTAGGATGTTGGCAATGTCTGTGGGTTCGATGTATTTTTTGTCATTTTGGAGTAATTCTGAGCATATCTGGGGATTCCCACCCAGGTTCCTAACATAACTAAAGAAAGCCTTGTGATTATCCTTAGTGTCCTGTGCAATTTTTTTCTCGAAGCTGGCCTTAGACGATTTTATGAGTGCCCGTAGTTTTTTGCTAATACTGATCAGAGATGCCTTGCCTTTTTGGGATTTTGCTCTATCATGTAGTAGCTTCCTCCTTCTATTGTATAGTTTGTTTATGGCTGGGGTCCACCAGACAGGACGTCTGCCTTTGGAGGATTGGGTCTTGGTTTTATTTGGGATTGCATGATCCATGCATTCCTGAAGGTGTTCATAGAATGCATTTATAAAGGATTTTGCAGTCTGGGCCGTATTTTCCACAGGCTCGGGGGCTTTGAAGGATTCCACCTCGGTTTTGAGGAGTGTGAAATTTGCTTTAGAGAAGTTTTTCACTGTGGTTTTATGGGCAGGGGTTGGGGTCGGGATGTGAATATCCAGTGAGATTAGTTTATGGTCTGATCTTACCAGTGAGGGATACACTTCTGGTCTGGAGCATAGAGTCCCCATGTTGGTGATGATCAGGTCCAGTATGTTTTCCCCTCTTGTCGGAGTGGTAACAAGTTGTTCCATAGCATTTGAGTTTATAAATTCTAGGAACCTTTGGGCTAGGGTGTTGGAGCTAGAGTAATGCTCCCAGTCTATGTTTGGGTAGTTGAAGTTGCCCAATATAATGGTGTTTGGAGAGACCTTCATATTTTCCAGTGTTCTCAGGAAAGCTGAGTGGGGTTCCTTGGTTTGGGAGGGTGGTCTGTAGCAGGCTATAAACTGGAAGGCAGTTTTACCCACTGTTAGTTGCACATGGATAGTCTCTGATGCTTCGTGCTGTGCCACCAACCTGGAGGTGTGGGTATCTTTGACAAATATTGATACTCACCCTCCTTTTGTGGTTCAGTCCAAGTTTTGGGGCCGAAAAGCATGGTATGAGGTATAACCTGGTAGTGCTGGGGTGCTCTCGGGAGCCTTGAACCAGGTTTCTGTTACTGCACAGATATCGATGTTCTCCATGCTAAGGAGAGTTTTGAGTGCGTGCATCTTGAGGTTTAGACTTCTGGCATTGAGTAGCATTACTCTTAGTTTCTTATCCCTTGTGATACCTATGGAGGTGGGTTTGTCTTTTGAGCCTTGCCTAAGAAAGGCTCTATGGGGGAAGCAAGAGCCTTTACCAATATCCGAAAGCCCAGGGGTGACAGGTGCAAGCCGTCCCTAGCGAAGCATCGTGGCTTGTCGAGCATGTCATCCCAGACTGACAGGCATTGGATCCCCTTTGATTGACACCAATACTTAAGCCAATTGTTGAAATTGATCATCTTGTCTTCATATTGTGGCATCATTCTTGGTGAGGGTAAGATGCTACTCAAGGTCAGGGTCATTCCAGCCTGGGCTACATGCTCAGAGAGCTCCTCTATGTCTCTTTTCATGTAGTCCAGGGAGGTACGTCTCAGGTCAGTCACACCAGCATGGATAATGACCGTGTCATATTTGTACTTGCCTTGGAGTGACCTGAGTGCTTGTGTTATGTGGTGGATCCTAGCGCCCGACAGGCAGCTCACCGTGACCTTCTCCTTGTTCAGCCTGGTGAGCGGGACGTCAGTGTGCCTGACGATAGAGTCACCTATTACAAGTGTATCAGGTGTGTTGTTTAGCCTTAAGGGCTGTGACTGTTCAGCACACTGGCTTTGTGAGCTGTGTGTTGCACGTGTTTTGTTTTGGGGTAGCGGTTGCTTGGGTGTCTGCTTTGGAGGTCTCTGCTGCTTAGGCAGATTTTTATTTAGAGCCTCCGAGTATGTTTTTGTGTGTTTATGTGTTTGGTTTGCTGTCATGGTCGGTCTATGTGAGACTGAAATTGTAGTGAGTGTGGTTTCCTTCTCCTCCTGACTGGTTACGCCAGTACTGAGTTGAGAGAGCTTAGCCTCCAGTTTGGCTATATGGCTGCATCTCTCACATATGTTGGAATTTGTTGGGAGAAGGAGAGGGTTGTCTGTGTACATGAGGCAGTTGCAACATTGCCTCAAGATTCCCAGATTCACCAGCTGGACCAGAGAGGAGATTGACAACTGACCTTAGGACATGCTAGAATAGTATTGGGAATTCCTTTATAATTGAAAAAAAGGGCCAATGGGGAACAAGGTACTCAAGGGGAGTTTGTGAGGGTGTAGTGCTTTTAATTTTTTAGTGCTGACTTATATAATTGCTTTAGTGAGCAAGTGCCAGGTAACTTAAATGCAATGTGTTACAGGTAACTTAAATGCAAAAATGACAAACAGTAACTTTCTTTCAAGTGAAACAAGGAAATAATTATAGTAAGCAATGCAGATATCACTAGGATCCACAGAAGTGCTGAAAAGCCGCGTTTTAGGTGGAATTAGCATTTCAGGGAAATAACAAGCAAACAAACAAGCATACAAACAAAGCTAGATTCAGCAGGCCTGGATCTAGTCTATGCTACAGCAAACAAGGTGTACCAGTTTCAGTAAGAAACAGTTCAAATATGCAGGCACTATAAGCCTTTAACCAGAAATTCCCAGCTCAGAAGGGCAGAGTCCAGCCTCTCCTCCCACAAGAGTGCAGACCACGAACCTTCTTAATGTAAAATAACTGGCCTGAAGCCCAAGTGCTTAAATCAGAACTAATACACTTTTAGAATAACAGACACTGAGCCCTCAATCAGCAGTTCCCAACTTAGAAGGATGTAAACTACCTGTCCTGCCACCACAGTGCAGGCCACAAACCTTCCCAATGTAAAACAACTGGTCTGAAGCCCAAGTGCTTAATCCAAAAGACTTAGAATGATAGCTACACTTTAATCAAGTTACTACCAAGCAGTAATAAATACAATTGAATACTTTAAAGAATGCCTGGATTAGTGCTCAAGTTATACAAACAAAGCTAGATTCAGCAGGCCTGGATCGAGTCTATGCTACAGCAAACAAGGTGTACCGATTTCAGTAAGAAGCAGTTCAGATATGCAGGCACTATAAGCCTTTAACCAGAAATTCCCAGCTCAGAAGGGCAGTGTCCAGCCTCTCCTCCCACAAGAGTGCAGACCACATACCCTCTTAATGTAAAATAACTTGCCTGAAGCCCAAGTGCTTAAACCAGAATTAATACACTTTTAGAATAACAGACACTGAGCCCTCAATCAGCAGTTCCCAACTTAGAAGGATGTAAGCTACCTGTTCTGCCACTACAGTGCAGACCACAAACCTTCTTAATGTAAAACAACTGGTTTGAAGCCCAAGTGCTTAAACTAAAAGGCTTAGAATGAGTTACACCAAACAGTAATAAATACAATTGAGTACTATTAAGATGACGCAAAAGCAAAATAAAGTAGGAAAAAACACAAATACAGTAAAAGCAGATAAAATTTTTTTTTGTGTGTGAGCAAATGAGATGGGCCCAGGAGTTACAGGACAGAAACAAGTGCAAATGCAGGCCTTCAAATCAGAAAGTTGAGAGAGATGGAAGACCGCCCAAACGGCCAATAACTATAAATTCTGGGCCAGGACCACTCCTTATGTGGTATTCTGCATTTTACAGCATAGACTAGATTCAGCCTTGCTGAATCTAGACTGTTTGGTATCAATTGAGCACTTAAACCAGCCATCTTAGATTAAGAAGGCCCTCCCTGAACCCTTGCGGCAGAGGTGTGCAGCCAAGGACCCATCTGAGTTGGAGATTGCTGAAATAAGGCTCACTCTTGGGCTTTCCCTTTGGTTACTTTGTTTAAAATCATTTAACTTCACTTGTATTTAAGCATCTTGTTTGCAGGGGTTTCAGCTGAGTTTACTGGAGCTGTTCAGAGATTGTGCCCTCAGTTGTGCATTGTGAAGCATTGAGACATTTTTCTACCTCTAGCCCTCCATAGAATAGCTGCTTTTTGTTAGTCTTGGTCCACCTAGCCCACTCCCCACTAGTTACTACAGTATATACCTGCCATAATGGATGGGCAGTTTCCTACCATTTCTCCACCCAGCGTAATTGACATGGGCATCCTGAGGCAATGTAGCAATTTCCTCATGTATACTGACAAACAAGTTACTCTTAAAAGAAAACAAATACAACATGTGAGAGATGTATCTATACTATGAATTTGGAATAAATTCTCTCACATAACAACAAACCAGATATCAAATACGTCAGCACACACACCTCACCTCTTGCACATAGCAAGCTCACAACATATAAACCTACATATGCAGAGGTACTCGCTAAGAGCCTATCTAAAGATCAGAGACTGTCCAAGCGTAAACCTATTGCACATACTGCAGACCCATCCGAGTCCACTACCACATAATACACACAACAGTGTCTCAGCCAATAAGCCCCCAAGGCAAAACACTTCAAAACAAAATGTCTTGGTCATAGGCAACTCCATAGTGAGACCCACATATATCCCCCTCACTAGGCTGGACAAGGAGAGGGCCACAGTCAGTTGCCTGTCAGATCAGACCTCCCAACTATTCTGAATTACTCGTTTTTTACCGAGTTTTGGGGTCCAAATCAAGGGGTGCCACGATTCCCAAGTGGCACCCCTCATTTCCGATTTTTTTTTTGCTTATTTTATATTTTCGCGCTGTCAGAGCTGACGTCATCATGTGCACAATGACATTAGCTCCATCAGGCTACCAGCCAGTCGGAATTGAACGCTCAAGGAACATCAAACATCATGACGTCAGCTCCGTCAGGCTACCAGCCAGTCAGAATTGAGTGCTCAAGAAACATCATCATTTCCGGCTGGCGGGAATGTGGAACTGCTAGAACAGTGCTGAAACAGCAGTTTGCCGAGCGGGCAGAGTTTGCAAGCAGGGATTACTACTCAGGGCAGAGTTATTATTTAATAGCAGCAACAACAGAGGAGGAACGGGAACTACTGGCAGCAACAACAGAGGATGACTACACAGGGGGTGTGTGTGTGTGTGTGTGTGTGTGTGTGTGTGTGTGTGTGTGTGTGTGTGTGTGTGTGTGTGTGTGAATGACCCCATATAATGGGTTTGGTGGCTAGAGGTATTCAGGCTCAAACCCTGTACCTTTGGTACAGGGTAAAAGGAGCCTACTATCCCTAGCCACCACCATTTCTGAGTGAGAGCTATGTAAACTTTTTCACCAAATCGGATACTATCCAAAGAATTTGACTCAGCCGTGGTTAAGCATGATCCATCCATTCAATAATGAGTCACATCCATCTCCTATAGAGAGCAAGTGAACAGTCACCACCATTTACAGAGTTTACCAAGCAAGCAGAAGCAAGTAGATTGCCATGCCTTTTTATTTTGTGTAAATAATGCAGCTTCATTTTGTCATGATTTTATCAATAAGTGGGACAATATGTTTTGAAACTATGCCCCCTCCTCAAAAATGTCAGACATTTAAAAATCAATGGACTCTGACATTTCATTTTAGGCACATTGCAGAATTGAAGGTAGTGCCCTTTTAACTAAGTAGTTTATTTTACCTAAGCTGATTATATCACACAACCATAAACACTATATGCTGCTAAAAAGGAACTGACTCTCATATGCTCTGTAAGACCTAACTAGATCACCTCCAAGTCAACTTTACAGATGAGTTAACAGGATCAGCACTTTAAACATTTACTCAAATCCTTCAACACTACACTAGTTTAATACATAATCTCTGAATATTATGTAGGAGTATTGCATCTGTTTTAATCTGCCATAACTTATTATTTGAATAAATGGAGTTCGCAACAAAAGCTGAAGTTTTCTGTATTCCTGTATAGCTTGCTGTCACATGATATAGAGATGTCAGCTTACTTCAGTCTGCAGTGAATCTAAATCTAGCAACATAAGAGGATGTTTAAAATTGCAAGACTCCTAGGACAAGTGTGAAATAATACTGACACAATGCTATAGTGAATGTGTGCTAACAGTTGAAAGTTATGCTCTGAGCTTTGTCCAGATTTTGTTTGCACTAAGAGTTGAGAGAGCTATGATGAGAAATAAGAACATTTCTTTTGTGCTAAGAGTTTAGAGCTATGATAAGAAGTGAGCACACAATTTGTATCCCCCCATTATTGTTTTTGTGCTAACAGTTCAGAGATATGGTGAGTGAGAAGTGACAACTGAATTTGTATTCCCCCATTATTGGCTTTGTTTTTTGTCCATGTTTTTTGTGTTGAGGTTAAGAGCTATGTTGAGAAGTGAGAAATTAATTCACTAAATGATGGATATTAAGTTTCAGTCTTCCTATTTTTCAGGCAGCTGCTGATTTGGTATTGTGGTATGTTGTTCTGACTGTAATGCATAGAGTCCTGGGTTCAAAACCTGCCAGTGAAATGCATGATGGTAACACAACATTTTATTCTAGTGACTGCAAAATTGTACAAGCAATGTTTAAAATGTGTCCCTGGATTTGACCTTTTGTCCCCCTCCCCCCAGAAAAAATTAAATTGAAAATAAGTGTGAGACGCTGTGCAAGATGCCTATGGCGTACACTACTGTCATTCTATTTATAGTGTGGGTGTGGAAGCAGACTTTTATGATAGAAAAGTTCTGAATTGGTCTGTTTTGTCATTATTGGTTCATGTGTTTTGTTTCATTGCCTACAGTACAGATTATTTACTGGTAAAATGTTCAAACAATAAATTTAAAATGCGCTCTAACATGTGTGTTGTATTATACAAGGAATATAATTTAATAAAGTCAGGAAGGTGTATAAAGAAAAGAACACATGTATGTTTCTTGTTTTGTGTGCAAGGGAAATAAGTCTTATGTGTGTTTTTTTGTGTGCAGGCCAATGATTTGAAAACAGCCCAAAGGTAATCTTTATCCACCACTGGCCAGATGCATTTTCATTGGATGTGGTGTGGGTTTCAATGCTGTTTCAATGAATGTGAGTTTCAAGGGCAAATAAGTTTTAATGTCAAGCCTATTTTCATTGTGAGACAGTAACAGTATTGCTTTGTTTACCAGATGATGTCTTTTAGTGTTTCTGCATTGTTGTGCTGTAAAATGAAAAAATAAAATCCAAATCATTGTAGAAGTAAAGCAGTATGCATACATTAGTGTTTATGGTAAATGGGGCAAAATAGCCAGGTAATGGGACATTGGAATGGCTGCAGGGGGACTCTGGTGCCATGTTTTGGTTGTCTGTTCTTCAGTTTGCGTTCGAAAGTTGGTATCCCACAATTCCATTGGAGTGGGTGGGGTTACATAATTATGTATGCAAATTAGATGTTAATCAGCGTACAGATTTGTACCTATTTTTCATGGGCCTTGTCCAGATTTTTGATGTTTCCAGGTTGAGACGTATGTGTCAGATGCTAGGATCTGTCAGATCATGCAAGCACTCAAGTCTGTCAACAACAAGTACCATTATGACTCTGTCATAGACCATGTTGGAGTGAATGACTTCAGACGTACCTCACTGAATTATATGAAGAGAGACATGACTGAGCTCTCAGATTATGTGGCCCACGCAGGTATGTCCCTAGCCCTAAGCAACATTCTACCTTCACCCAGGATGATGCCTCAATATAAACAAAAAATAGTTGATTTCAACAATTGGCTTAGCTTCTGGTATCAATCCAGGGGAATCCAGTATCTGTCAGCCTAGGAAGATGTGGTCAAAAGACCACTCTGCTTTGCCAGAGATGGTCTTGACCTGTCACCTCTTGGCTTTTGGTTGCTGGCAAACGTACTTGCCTCCCCCATAGTGCCTTCTTTAGGCAATGTTACAACAACAAAATTCCCGATGTAAAAAAATCCACTAGAGACAAACTCAAGGTTATGCTGCTTAATGCTAGGAGTCTAAACTGGAAACTGCAGTCACTGGAAGCACTCCTTACCTTGTGCAGTCACAGAGACATGTTTCAAGGCCACAGAGGCCACCATGACCATGCAAGGCTTCAATGACTTCCACACATTCAGACCTCAAAATGAATTTGAAAGAACCAAAGGCAGAGGTGTACCCATCTTCATTAAAGACAAATACACCTCAGTGATGGTCAGACAGTATGACTCCCTAGAGCTTCTTCAAGTCCAACTAACTTTAGGTAAAACCCCCTTCCATATCATTGCTAGCTATAGGGCCTCCACCAAGAACCACAAAAACCACTCTGCCTACCTGGAACTACTTGAGTCACTCACTATTCAGCCAAACACCTTGATCATGAGTGAGTTCAACTATCCTTCCATCAATTGTTAAATAAATAAACACACTTGCCCTAAGGTTCATGGACTTTGTTAATACAAATGCTCTGGAACAGATAGTCTGCACACCCACAAGGGGCTCAAATGTCCTAGATTCAGTACTCACCAACATAATGGGTCTCTGTACTACCCTCTGTGTATTGCCCTCCCTGGTAAGGTCTGATCATAAATCAGTCTCATTCAAAGTAACAACCATACCTCATCCTCCATCAAGAGCAAAAAGGATGAACATTTTCTTGAAAGTAAACTATAGCCTCCTAAGCGATGGCATAAATAGTTTCAAATCCCCTGCTAACACTGTCAACAATGACTCCTATACAGAGGTGCATACAAATATCCCGTCTAAACACCTATACGAATGTATAGACTCGGCCGTACCTGAATGGATCGAAACAAGGTCCTCACAAAAAAAAAAAAAAACAAGCCACCCTTGTGGATATCAAGCATAAATAGGTTATACAACAAGAGGAAGAAACTAATGTCCAAGACCAAGAGGGAAGTGACATAGCAGAGGACGGACACCCTCCACAACTTGAGCAAGCAGATTAGATATCTTGCAAAATCCTCTAAAGCCAATTACAAAGCTAAACTAAACTAACATCCACAGCTAAGGATAATCACAAGGCATTCTCTAGCTACATCAGAAATCTAAAAGGGAATGCCCAGCTTTGTGCCAAACTAGTAGTGGACAGTACCACTCTTACAGACTCTGAGGAAATCACCAACCTGCTAGCAGACAGATTTGGCACAAACTTCACCCCATTGTCCCCACCAGACATACCCCAAAGCAAACCTGTCCCCAGTCCTCTACCTAGAATCAACAAAGAGCAGGTCTTTACTGCACTCTCCATGACCTAAAATACAGCCGTTATGGGACCAGATAACATCCCAGGCTGCCTACTAAATGGTCTAAAATTAGGACATAGTGAACCTCTTGGCACTCTCTTCAACCACAGTCTAAGTACTGGCTTTATCCCAACAGAGTGTAAAACAGCAACAGTAAACCTCTTGCACAAAGGGGGTCCATCAACTGACCCTGGGAACTATAGACTCATAAGCCTAACCAGCCGTATCTGCAAGGCCATGGAGAGAATCATCATGGACCTTATCAACAAAGACATAGGTGACCTTCAAACTCTTGACCCGACCCAATTTGGCTTAATTAAGGGTAGATCATGTTTACTAAACCTGGTGAATTTCTTCAAGAATGTCAGTCCTGGATATAGACAAAGCAGTACATACAGCCTATCTTAATTTAGACAAGGCTTGTGACACAATCCCCTACTCAGGCATCATTGAGAAACTCACCCAGCTGGGAATTAACCCATATGTCACTAGATGGGTAGCCAACTAGCTCACCAACAGAATGCATACAGTCAAAGTTGGGGTTCCCACCTCTACCAGCAGACCAGTTACCATTGGTGTACCACAAGGATCTGTGCTTGGCCCCCTACTGTTTGGAATCTATTTCTCAGAAGTCCAGGGGAAAATAAATGGCCTGTGGTTACCAAGTTCACTGATGACTGCAAACTGGGTGCAATCATTGAGTCTCCCAACGATGTTGACATATTACAAAAAGGGCTTACACAGAGAAATGATTGGTGCCAAAGCCCTGGACTTAAACTGAATGCAAAAAAATGCGTTATCATCCCTTTCAGCAAAGGGGAAGTCCCTGCAAATTACAATATTAGCAGTATTCTCCTTAGCTCAAACCCTCTCATGAAAGATTTGGGAACACAGGTTGTTAGCAACCTTAACTTTGATCATCATGTGTCCACAGTGGTAAAGAAGTCCTTCTATGCTGCACATCTCATAAGTAAGGGCATCGCACCCAGAGCTAAGGATGTTATAACTCTCCTGCACTCAACCCCCGTCAGACCACTAATAGAGTACAATGCTCCCTTCTGTATGTACCTCACCAGATACCTGCAGTAGCTGGAGAGACCTCAGAGGTTTCTTAACAAGAAAATTCAGGGTCTTCAACACATGACCTACATGGAAAGACTGAAGGCCCTGTCACTATACTCTGTATCTCAAAGGCTGCTGAGAGACGATTTGTGTCAGGCCATATAGAACAGTTTTGGACCCTGCCCTAATAGAAATGCTGCACATCCACAATTCATATGAGACAAGATTCACTCATTCTATGGCTCTTAACCTAGCCAGTGACATTAACAGGACATGCTGGAGGGACAGATATATCTCCCAGAGGTTGCCACTCCTCTGGAACAAACTCCCAATTCACATAAAACAGAGCTCATCAATGACATATTTTAGCATAACTTAGACAACTGGATGGGAGACAATAAGTTTACCCTGGGGGTGTCACCTATGTCCTTCTTGGATAATGACAGTCAGTGCTGATCATAGAATCACGCTGCAAATTTAGACCACATAACTTGGTCACTAAGGGAACAAGGGTATAACATTGCTAGCCTTCTAAAGGCCCTAGGGGCAATAGCCTAGTAACCTCCTATGAAACTATAAATCTAATACATGTAAAAGGTGTTAAGACAGCTAATTATAACAGCTCGTTTCATTATTACATTAAATGGGTGTAATACTGACAAGCTCAAAATATAGTAGCAGATTTAAATCAGAACATCCCAAAGATGTGCCATTCAGTGAATTGCTAGTCCTCCAAAGTGCCCACAGATGTGAGTACATGTGAGAATTAATGTGTTTTTGTGCCTTGCAATGGACTAGGGTTCCATCCAAGACTTGTTCTTCCATCTTCTCTAGAACACTGAAAAAGATAAAGTGGATATTACAGAATGAATGCATGAATGAAAGAATGAATATACTTAAATATACCCTGCTAACTATGAATCAGTTTAGTTTATTACTTGACAATGGCAGCGAGAGCTAAATGTTGGCAGATGTTTCCTGATCTAACAGTCAAATACAAATAGGCAATACTTCCAATGCCCACTGATGAAAAAGGAATTATAGGAACGTGATGTGAAGTGGAAAAACTAGAAAAAGTTCTTCATAAAGATTAGAAACAGACTATTACATTACAAATACAAAAACAATACCTTTGTATATATCTCGTCAAACTGCACTGGAAGATAAGTATATGATTAAGCACTGGTACTGTGTCGAGATTAAATGCATTACATTGCTAGCGTTGGTGGGGATGCACAGTATTTTGACAGTGTTGTTAATAAAGATGAAATAGAAGATATCTAATAAACGTTTGCAAGCTAATAATATGATTTTCAAGATAATTTAATTTTTGCTGTCACCCACACTCAACCCAACACTAACAAGACTCCATTATTACTGGTTATGGAGATGGCGCTTAAACCAAAATATTGACTATGTAACAGGAGGACATATAATACAGAACACAATATTTTTGCTGTAGAGACCTTATATGTTAATAACTTCAGTACTGGAAAAGAAGTTTGGTCTAAAAAATTGTCCTAATAGTTACATATTTTTGGAACACATTGTAGTCCTAATAAGGCTCACATAATTAATAATTTGAATTGCTTAATCTGAATACCATATGGTGTAAGAAGACTGAACAAAACAAAACTGATTATATATATTAGTTTGTTCAGGAAGTCATCCAATCTGCGTAGGATCATTTTCAAAAACAGAGTGCTGAAAAAAAATTAAATTAAAGGTACATAATGCACAACTTTACGAAACAGGTACAAATCTAAAGAAGGGTTATCAGCATAGTTTCAAGAATCACTTGCTTCTATAAAATAACTCAATTAAACAATTACCTGTTTAAACTAATACTAGGAAGCAAACAAGAGATACTTATAAAATCATATTCCTAGACTGAGCAAGGAGCAGAAAGATACCTTTGCATGGTCTTTAGCTAACCTTTACAGCTGATATTGTAGTCCAGTATGATCTTAACCTGCCCAGTATTAATCAAAAACAAAATCATTCCGATAACCGCTATACTCAAATACGGTTAGATTTCTGGACTGCTCACATTGTAGAGTAAATAGCAGTTTTCACAGATGTCTGTCAACCAACTGAAAAAATCTTGGGTAATTTGTGGGATATTTGGGGGCATATGTATTAGCTGCAAAATACAAAATTTATATATATATATATATATATATATATATATATATATATATATATATATATATATATATATATATATATATATATAGTTCCACTTGAAAACATCGAAAACCCATAACATCTAAATTCATAACATCTAAACCACAACATCTAAAACCGAAAACATCTAAAACTCATAACATCAAATCTCAAAACATTGAAAACTACAAAGCAATTATAAATAACATCCCACAGAGGTTTTACTATGTTTATGCAGGGGGGCATGCCCCCCTGCTCCCCCTTGCCCTCCGTAAATTAAATATACCAACTCCGAGATCGCATTACAGTGGGGGAAAAAGTTAATTTCCTAACCCTACTGTAGTTTGTATATTTAATTTACGGGGGGCAGAGCCACCCTGTTGGGGGTTGCAGGTGGGCTTGCCCCCCTGCATAAACGTAGTAAACAGTGTGTGGGATGCTATTTATAGTTGCTTTGTTGTTTTCAATTTGGAGATTCAATGTTATGAGTTTTAGATGTTTTGAATTTTCTATCATTTGGTCTCGCTGTTTTGAATCTAGCTGTTATGAGGTTTCGATCATATGAAGTGGAACCATATATATATATATATATATATATATATATATATATATGTGTGTGTGTGTGTGTGTGTGTGTGTGTGTGTGTGTGTGTGTGTGTTTATTACTGCTGAAACACTTCATCCAAGCACAAGGTATCCTAATATTCTCTGTATACCAGTTTCATCGTGACTATTTTATCAGGTAACTAGATAATAGCTGTGGAAAATGTGTGAATATTGAAACGAAAAAAGCTTTGGGTTTACGAACCATCTAAGTGATGAGTATGAATTACACAACAAAACAATTTTTTGTGAAATATTAATAAATGGCTTAGATATCAAAATGTGTTTTATGTAAACAAGTTCCTGTAAATTTCCATGGAAAATGATAACTTTTTCATGTTACAACATGGCCACTGTAAGCTTTATCTCTTTTGAGCTGCATGTTGCCAGGTATAATTCTGCCTTTCTTAAAGCTAGAGAAAATGGTATATAACCTGGATGAATGCCTGAGGTAAGTTTCATTTCCCAATGTAAAAATTAGATATAAAAATGTTAGGGTTCAGACTTCCATAAATGTTATCACTTCCTTTAGAAATACTAGTCTTCATTCACATACCCAACAGCACCATATTAATCCCGCAAGACACTCCTAGCATTTGTATTAACAGTAACTTCATCTTCCTACTAAAATATTATTCCATAAATACAGGCTAGAGTTTCTTACATGCTATGCACTATATTTCTGTAAATCCTGTGCAACCTGTGAATTTCTGTGTTTATGTAAATGTATTTCTGTGGGTGAGGTTATATATGTTGTATGTAAACGTATTTGTTTGCATGTCTGCATAAGTGTGTAGGTGAATATATAAATACACGCACGCACACACATACACATATATATTTTTATATCATAAGATAAGTATTATATCAATATTTGTTTCTTTTGTCTTTCCTGTGAATGGTAAGTTGACCTACAATGGAAGGGCATCCCAGTGGAGTGGCGCAGCTCGGCTAAATACCATGTCACCAAATCACTGAAGTGCATAATGTGAGTGTAATGAGAAAATCATTGTGCACATTCTATGTAGAAGAAGGGGAATAAAATGACAGCAGTTTCATTTGTATTATAGTCTATAGGAAAAAGGGGGGAGGGGGCAAATCTGAAGTATCTGGCCAACAGAAGCCAGCTAAGCTTAAAAAGTGTAGCACAGTGGTTGGTTCAAAGTGGAAAGTCAGCAATTCACCTGCTTTGGTTAGATGTGCATGACATTCTGGTCATGATACTTTGTGCAATACTGAGTCAGTTGCTGAGCCAGAAAGGTGGTGAGTGGGTGGAAACATTGCAGGAAACCTGACCTTGGTGTCATTTTTGGGCAATGCATGAACCTTCAGATATGGCCAAGTCTATTGCTAGGTCTGCTAATTTAGAATATGATGTGCTCATATTAGATCATATCTTGGTCAAGAGCCTCATGCTAGGCATTTAACTTCTTTTACTTTTCTTTGGTTTGAGCCTGATGAAACTTATCATTGGGTGGGTCTGCCAGGGGGAGATTTTTGTTTTTATCCTAAAATCAAGATGTGCAATTTGGCAGCACTGAAAATAAGGTCACGATCAATAAACCACGACTGAAACTGGTCATACTGTAAAACTCTCTTTATGTTACGGAGGGTGACAGAAAAAGAAAGTCGAAGTTTCTGATTTGCACATTGCACAAATGTGAACTTGCTAAGATGTTTCCACATTCTGTTCATGCAAATTTAGAATATTAAATGGCTATGAAAAAAAGCTCTATTGCATGCAGATTGATATGTGATTGGAAGCTGCTATAAAGTATTGTATGTAGAATACTACATATTTCTCATTAGAGTTTGCGTATGAGTCTTGTTCCTATCCCATCTAGGAGAATATCTTACAGTACAGTAAATTCTCATTTAACCAGAACTCAAGCAACCGGCACTGTCAAGCAACCTGCAAAAAAAAAAAAAAAAATCGAAGAAATATAGTACAATTTTCACATGTTGTACTTTCTGTCCACCCCCTACCGCAGAAATATACCTTATGTTTTTAGAGTTTTAAAAAGGAAGATAGGAATAAATTCCCCCCTCTCCCCAACCTGAGAGCAAGTCAAACCAAACAAATAGTATTGGGTACAGTATTAGTCAGGCCTATTTTTAGTAGTAACTCTGAATCAACCAGAAACTACAGTTATCCGGCATCTACCAATCCCCATGGGTGCCAGTTAACTGGGAGTTTGCTGTATCCTCATTTTCTGTAATGGGAGATTAATCAAAATCGCATACAAAAAATGGAAAATATTTCAGAAATAGTGAGGCACAGTATGTGATTCTATCAAAACACAACTCACTGAACCTAGTTAGCAAATGTCAAGCTGCCAGTTATCTTTCCTTGTTAAGTCACAAAAAATGCTACAGTGTATCGGCACCACAAGTGTGAATTACAAGCAAGACTGTCTTTCTTGTTTTTAGTTGCAAACAGCTTGCAATGTGCATCCATGCCGCACAGACAGCTGTGATGACTAGTATGTAAATAGCTGTTAAGGTTTCTCTCTCTCTGTAACATACAAAAGGTCAATGGCGCAGGCAGTTATGCTTCCTGTATGTACTAATGAGATGGCTACTGTAGCATAACGAGAACGTTAGACATTGTATTAGTCAAATAAATAGCAGCATGTCATTTAATATTTTGTAGGAGCAAGTCGCTGCACCCCTACACCCTGTACTCTTGCAATATAAATACTCACACTCCAGTGCTACACAACTGTAGAGAATGAGAAACAGTTTCAATAAAATCAAACCTTTATTCCTCTCCCAAGACTGGACAACCTTACAGTAAAAATATAAAAGTAGCTGTGGTGTGTGGGTGGGTGATGGGGGTAAGCTTCCAAATGAAACATGCATGTGACTGTGAGTGTGCTATGCATGACAATAAAGTAAATGGCTCTTTTTAATACTGCACTGGGCATAACAATATAAGGCTGAAAACTGTTTAGCATTTGCCTCATACCACACAGACTGGACACACACATTTTAGCGGGAATAATATAATCATGTGCAGTTATATCAGGTGATACAGATGGTAATATGTGAAGAAGTAAGGGAGATATAAACCTTTCTGCTATCTGGGAAGTTGCAGTGTGTGTATGCAAACCCAGATACTGTATAACACAAGTTTGTTATAAAAGGTTTCAACTTGAAAGGAGTCTGGATGTTTGGTACAGAAGTGTCACATTATGGACTGGCAGTTATTTTATTTTCATTTAATGAACTTCATGGATGTTTCAGAGCACCTGTCATTAATAGGGCACCAGTATGAATAAAGGAAGCCTTATATGTAGTACGGGTCATAGGTTCACAGGTTGTGATGTCAAGCTTATGACATGCTGACCTTTAAGAACACTGACAGCAGTAATCCCATGTTGGCATTTGATTTGGCCCATTTACCTACTGATGTTTCTCAGCAGTATGAAGGGTGTGCTTAACTTGATTATACCCAAGAAATTGCAAGGATCTTTGATTGCTGATTATGTGGAACAATGAGATTTGAAAGGATGGGCTGCTCTTGCCAGCTCCACTGCCCTACTGGGATAGACCCTGACTATGACACAGGCAACTCAAGTTCAATTCATGATGTGGATACTTGTTGGAGCAGGGGACAGTAATGACAAGGCTTTGCCTGCTCACCTCTCTTCAGTGCAAATGGCAGGAAAGACTTCTCAGTACCGGGCAGGCTATTCTTGGCATTGCCAGTACAGACTAAAGTACAAAACAGAGGCCAGGCTAAGGCATGCATCCAGGCTTCGCTAGTGTCCCTGCTTTGAAGGAAGGCTGGGAACAAGCTTAGACCATGCCTCATAGCATGCAGTGGCCCATAAGAAGAAATGCTAGCAAGTAAAGGGAGAGATGGTCTGGGTACCTAGGCTGTCTCCTGTAAGTGACTATCATGGCTATCTGACTCTCTTGTTTCCTTCATTTGCCATACTGTCTGGTAGAGAGGCTGATAACCCTGACCAGCAGTATTACAATCAGACCTCAGGATCCTCAAAGCCTGAGGACGAATAAAAGATCACCGGAGGCATTTCATTGCCACAGGTGGTTATCCCAATTCTCTCTATGGCTCTGTAAGAAAAAAAGATGGGCTACAATTATTGTCTTTCTTTGTGATGTCATGAAATTATGATGTACACGAGCATCTGCTTGATGATCACAGTGAACTCATAACTTTGCTGCAATTATTCAGTCATCAGCCTGCACCAGTAGTTCTCATGCTCCTCATGGCTTAGTATTACATCATAAAGTAGTCAAGCATCTCCAAACTCAGTCTTCCAAATACTTAGGTTTTAAAATACCAATGAGAAGGAATGACATACCAGCTCATTTATTTAGAGCTTCATTGTGCCTGGCTTGGACACCTGTGACTACAAGACCTTGGATTGCTTCTAAAAAACATCTGTGGACCTACAAAGCTGATACAAGTATTTTTGCACTTGGTCTAACACTCTCTGTACTATTTAACAGCTCTGTGCTGCACTTATTGATTTTGTTGAATTTATCACTGTTTTTCAGCCTGCAGTTGTTAAAGAAATTACATCTGTCTATTACTATACTGCTCTTACATCATTTTAACAGTATTCTGATATTTCCTAATCTCCTCTGATACTGTAAAGTTTTTCTGTGTCTGTAGAAATTCAGCTTCCTTTGTGCGCATTTTTATGTATTTAGGAACATTTCTCAGGGTTTGTGAACTTATTTGCAAGGATTCCTGATACTGCAGGAGTCCTGCATTTTGTTGCATAGCATTTGTTACTGCCCTTGAGCCCCAAAACAGTTTTTTTACATTAAGAGGGTTTCATTCTGCACCCTGGTAGAGGCAGAGGACTGATTCAACCCAACTGAGTTGGGAACTACTGGTGGAAGGCTTTTTGTGTGTTTATCTGATTGATCTTAGGGCTTAACTGTGTAAAAGTCTTCCATCCTGATGGTATTTCTGTATTTGGGAACATTTCTCAGGGTTTTTGAACCTATTTCCAAGGATTCCTGAGGACCATTTTCTGCAGTGGCCAGCACCACTGCAGGTCATCTAATAATATACAGCTAAACACTCACTTGACCTTTAGGTGAGTCTTCCCTACTCTTTCTCATCTACTAAAGATCTGATATAATGGACATAATGAATAGGCACTTCCCTATCATCTCTGTTTCTGGCTTGGCAGATATGGGCATACTGAGGCAATGTAGTAACTACCTCATGTTCACTGACAACCATTTAATTTTAGGACAGACAAATACAGTGTGTGAGAGATGTAGACATACAATAGCATTAGAGGCAAAGCTCTCACATACATACATACATACATACATACATCAAAATGCAACCAGGTTGCCAGTGTTACACTCAAAACACTAAGTACCAGCACAAACACACAGACCCACATATGCGGAGGTTCTCACTTGTAATCTACCCAAACCTCCAAGACCTCCTAAAAGCATCTCTCAGTAGCCCTGCACACACCTGTATACAATATATAAACTTGTGCCTGATGTCAAGCCAGTTTAGCGTTGCTATTAGTAACAAGAGTATACATACTTTTAATTTGCATAATTAATTGAGTTTTTGGGGTGTGTTATGTATATATACTGATGCATTTTTAAAATTGTTATAACCTGAAGAAGCGAAACAGTTTACATTATCATCGTGGTGGTTCCGGTAATTTGTTGGAATAGCCCTGCACACACTCAAAAAAGACAATGTCTCATACAACACATAACTCTGAAAATCACAGCAACCCTGCTTTCCAAGACCATAAGACAACACACCACACAGCCATACATTCCAGTTATTGGGGATTCCATTGTAATACGTTATTGGGGTTTCCATTGTAAGACATACTGATGCCCCCCTTACCAGGCTAAGCAAGGAGAAGATCACAGTGTGCTGTCTGTCTGGATCCAGGATCCACCAGATCATGCATACGCTTTGGTCTTTAAACCACAAGTACCAGTATGACATGGTCATAGTTCATATAGGTGTAAACGACCTAAGATGTACCTCACTGGACTATATGAAGAGAGACATGATGAAGCTCTCTGAATATGTGTCCCAGGCAGGTATGAATATAGCCTTGAGTAGCATCCAACCTTCACCAATGATGATGCCATAGTACCAGCAAAAAACGATTGAGTTCAACAATTGGCTTAGTTTCTGATGTCTCAACAAGGGAATCAAATATCTGTCAGCCTGGGGAGACATGATAGACATACCATAATGCTTTTCCAGAGATGGTTTACACTTGTCACTGCTTGACTTCCAAATACTGGCAAAAAGTTTATATATCCTCATATTAGTGACAAGTGGTGACCACTTAGCTTCATATCCCCATAGTGCCTTTTATCAGCTGTGCCAAGTTGTTAAACCCTGTAACAAAAATCACTCATGACTACCTAAAGGTACTGCTGCTCAATGCTAGGAGTTTAAATAAAAAAAATGCTTTCCCTGCAAGCACTCCTCTCCCTGGAGAATGCAGACATATATGCGGTCACAGAAACATGGTTCAGAAACATGGAAAGCACCCCAACTATCAAAGGCTACAATGCCTTTCATGCAATTTGACCCTCCTCAGCTGAGGATAAAACAAAATGAGGTGATGTCTCATTGTTCATAAAGGACAATTACACTGCTAAACTGGTCTACCAATATGAATTGCTTGAGCTGCCCCATACCCAACTAACCATAGGTGCAAACCCCTATCACATTCCCTAACTTGAGTTTGGAAAACTACACTTGCTACCTAAACCTACTAAAATCTCTTAACACTCAGCCTAACACCCTGCTTATGGGTGACTTCAACTACCTGTCTATAAACTGGGAGACTTATACATCCCATTAACTCACTTGCTCAGAAGTTTTTGGACTTTGTCAATGCAAACACCCTGGAGCAACTAGTTAGCTCCCCAGCTAGAGGTACAAATATCCTAGACCTAGTACTCATGAACATGGAGGGATGCTGCTCCCTCATCATTATCATCATTATCATCGTCGTCGTTATAATCAACCCGATTTTTCCCATTTTCTACATGGGGCCGGGGTATCATGTTAACTATCGCCATCTCTCTCGATTCAGTGCCACACTCCTGCCGTCTTCAAAACTTATAGCTGACTGCCACAGATCTTCTTTCACTTAATCCATCCGCCTCTTTGCTGGATATCCTAAGTTCATCTTACCTTCTTTCTGTCTGTCCCAAATCGTCTTCACCAAGTTGTCTTTTGCTTTTCTGCACATGTCAGAACCACCATAATCTGTTCTGTTTGATCTTTTCTGCAATTGGAGCTCCTTTGATTTCTGCTCTTATATCCTCATTTCTTTGTTTGTCACACGGTGTGCATCCTACCACTCTTCTTAGGCACTTCATTTCCATCATCTCTAGCTTCTTCATCTGTTTTGCCTTTACTGCCCAGGTTTCTGTACCATACAGTAGTACTAGTTGCACCACTGTACACCTTACTGTAGAGCTTCTTTGGCATTCTTCTGTTATAGACACTCTATGCCATTTGGCTGCAACCCCTCTGATTCTAGCTTTGACTTCTACATTCAGACTTCCCTTCTCCTCAACCACCCCTCCCAGATACTTGAAGCTGTTTACCTGTTCCACTATCTTCCCTTCTATCTCAATTCTCAGTTTCTTCGGATTTCCACAATCTGCTGCCATTATCACTCTTATCTGTGCTTAGTTTCATCTAATGTGCCTTCAGCTTTGCATTCCTTCCCTTATCCTTTGCTGAAGTTCTTGCTCTGAGTCTGACTGTAATGCCACATTGTCTGCATACAGCAACTTTGTTGCTTTGTCCCCTCCAATCTGTTTGCTAATGTAGTCCATCACCAGTATGTTGCTCCCTCCCATACATTAACTCTTCCTGGTAACATCTGTCCACAGAATGATCTATTTTAGTATTAAAACTAATCTACAACCCCCCCCCCCTCATCAAACTCCAGACCTGTTAAAAACTTTGTTAAGTCCAATTACCTCAAACTAAATGACAGCTTATTAAACTTCCAAGCCCCTCTGAACCTGGATGACACTGAGGCCTACTCTGAGCTGTACACAAAAGTACTATGCAACCATATTCATAGTTGCATAGAGGAGGCAGCACCAGTCCGAGTCAAACCTATGATTACTGGCAAGAATAAACCACCTTGGTAGACCCCTAGCATAATTAGGCTATTCAATAAAATGAAAAAAAAAATCCTACCAAAAAGGAACAAACAAAACAGTGCAAAAAGACAATCACCAGTCTAAATAAACAAATTAGATTTCTGGTCAAATTTGCCAAAGCAAACTATGAGGCAAAGATAAGCCTACCAGTTGAAAGATAACCACAATCCTTTTTTTTTAATTATGTTCATAACCTCAGGAGAAATGTTCAGCAATGTGCCGAGTTATTCATGAATGGCAACACTTACACCCAGCCTGAAACTATAGCAACCCTGCTGGCTGACAAGTTTAGTTATAAGTTCACCCCCAATCACCTCCTACCACACCCAAAGAAATAACCGCAACCATCCCCCTGCCTGTCATTACAAGTGATGAGGTTCTTACTGTGCTTGCTAAAGCTAAAAACACAGCCTCCATGGGTACTGACAGCATTCCAGGATGCTTCTTAAATAGCTTAAAGCAGAATCTATCAGGGACACTAGAAACCCTCTTTAACCAAAACCTCCAGGCAGGCTTTGTTCCAGAGGAATGGAGGATGGCAGCAGTCATCCCTCTGCACAGGGGGGCCTATCAACTGACCCAGGCAACTACAGATCCATAAGCCTGACCAGTCTTATCTGCAAGGCCATGGAGAGAATTATCATGGACCTGATCAGTAATCACATAGTACCTCTCCAAACATTGGATCAGACCCAATATGGCTTTGTCAAGGAGAGGTCTTGCCTGCTCAATCTGGTAAACTTCTTTGAGAAAGTCACCAGGGTCCCGGGGCCATGGATGAAGGTAAAACAGTACACAACAATTATCTAAACCTGGCCAAAGCTTTCAACACAATCCCCCACTCAAGGATCATAGATAAACATACTGAGTTAGGCATAAACCCCTACATCATCATATGGTTAGCGAACTGGCTCACTGACGGGACAAGTGTTGCCCAGATAGGTAAATCCACTTCTGATAAGACACCTGTTAATAGCAATGCCCCACAGGGCTCAGTGTTGTGACCCCTCATGTTTGGTATATACTTCTCTGAAGTGAAGGCCAATGTTGGGGGCCTCTGGCTCAACACGTTCACCAATGACTGTAAGCTGGGAGCAATCAGTGATTCCCCAAATGGTGTTCACATCATACAAACAAGCCTAAAAATGACAAATGACTGGTGCCAAAAATCTTTGTCTCAGACTAAATGCTAAAAAATGCATAATCATACCCTTCGGTAATTCAGATATCCCTGTATATTATAATATTGGTTGCATACCCCTAAAGGTAGACCCAGTGGTGAGGGACCTAGGGACACAGATAGATAGTAACCTAAATTTTGATCACCAGGTAGCTACCGTAGTGAGGAAATCTTTCTGTGTAGCTGAACTTGTAAGTAAAGGTATGGCATTAAGATCAAAGGAAGTGATAGTGCCATTGTACTTGACCCTCCTCAGGCCCATAATCAAGCACAATGCACCCTTCTGTATGCACCTAACCATGCATTTGCACCAAATGGAGCAGCCCTAGAGGTTTCTCACTAAAAAAATAGAAAGCATAAGACACATGTCTTAAGCAGACCGACTGAAGGCCCTATCCCTTTACTCCATCTCATTCCGTTTATTGAGATGTGACTTATGCCTGACCTACAAGGCATTCTCTGATCCAGTCTTGATGAAAATTTTACATATTCACAAGAAGAATTATTCAAGAGTTACGTGTTCCATAGACCAGAACCTTATTTGTGATTCTAAAAGAACTTGCTGGAGAGGCAAATTCATATCCCAAAGGATACTTTTCTCTGTTCAAAAATAACTTGAATAAATGGATGGAGAACTGTAAATTCACTCCTGGGGTACTGCCCATGTCCCATATGGACAGAGGCAGTATGTAAAATAACTCACGGCGCTAACACCCATTACCCTGATACTATCCCATCCCATACCTGGGGAATTAAGAAAAATATTGTCATATCCTGGGTATAATTGGCTAGGCTTGTAAAGGCTCTTGTGCCATTAGCCTAATAATCACCTATGAACCCATAAGAACACATATTCTGGCAGTCAGGTATTACTAATGTTTATTTTTATCACTCAAAGTAACATAGGAACAGTGAAGAAGTTTAGCCACAATTAGGGCTATGAGAAAGCCTTTTGCTTCCCAAATGATATTCTGCATAAAACTCCAACACATCTTCTTGGATCAAAGTAGTCCTTCAGGCTTAATCAGTGAAGTATGTTTTGGCTAATATTATCTCACAAGATTGTACTTTGGGGCAGTCTCAAAGGATTCATAATGCTCCGTGCCTAAAGGATTCATAATGCTCCATGCCATTGTCTAGGCATCTGTAGTACCAATCGATGGGGAAATGAATTGCTTGATGTGATCTAACTGGAACAGGAAACATACTTAAAGGAAGTGATGTTGGAATATTTTATCATTACTATTAATAATGTTATAAAAGTATTTCAAGTCTACCTCAGGAAGACAGAGATCGGTGTTATTCCAATCAATGGTGGACTTGTGGAATACATAGAGAATATATAATTAAAGTTGAGGAAAAGTTAGTAGTTCTTTGTAAATTTATGGCTGTCTGTATTAGGAGGTAATATTCTCCAAAAACTATTGAATTAGTGATTCATGGCCTGCTAACTGTATCAGAACTTTCCTAAACTGATACATTTTAAAGGAAAATTTCCTCTGAGCTTCTCAAAACTAGACCAGTGTTGTGAAATCCTCTTCCTGCCTAACTTCCTTAATCATATTACAGAACAGATAAAAAGATAAAAACAGGAACGGATCTCTAGCTGCCAAGGAGTCAGTAGTTAAAATCCAAGGATAAATATATAACAAGAAACTTCCGACTCTCCACGTTAAAGAACTTTACTTTTATTTATAAAAACAGACAAAAGGTAAGCGCTTTCGCGTATGCTACCATACGCTTCATCAGACAATTTAATGTGAAAGATAACTGCAAGTTTATAGGGAGGCTCAGCCAATAAACTGTTGTCTTAAATTAATCAATTAACTACATATATAATTAAGAAAACATTTAAAGATACTAAAATTTTTTTAAAGGAAGACTGTTTCTAAAAACTCCTCATTTAAAAACGCATTATAAAACAAGCATGGACAAACATAAAAAGGTATGAAGATATACAACAAACCCTACCATAACGCTTCAAAAACATTCAAAAATTCATGGAATTACAGCTGAAAAAATGTTGCCTATTCTGAATACATTGTAAAACAGTGTTAAAAACAACCAAACAGGTATTTGATGCAAAAGACTCTGGCTTAAATCAATGAACAACTTATACAACATTTTTAACTTACTTAAAATGTAAAGCTGATCACATTATTCCTTAATAAAAATTTTTTCTTTACTACTGTGTACTAAAGCAATTCCATTCATGAAAGTATTTGATGTAAGTATATATGTGGATAAATAAATAGCTATATACATAAATAAGCAGATGTATGTATGAATAAAAATATGGATGAGTATGAATATGAATAAATATGTATAAATAGATATATAAATATAAATATAAATATATGCTTTGTCCCTCCAATCTGTTTGCTAATGTAGTCCATCACCAGTATGTTGCTCCCTCCCATACATTAACTCTTCCTGGTAACATCTGTCCACAGAATGATCTATTTTAGTATTAAAACTAATCTACAACCCCCCCCCCCTCATCAAACTCCAGACCTGTTAAAAACTTTGTTAAGTCCAATTACCTCAAACTAAATGACAGCTTATTAAACTTCCAAGCCCCTCTGAACCTGGATGACACTGAGGCCTACTCTGAGCTGTACACAAAAGTACTATGCAACCATATTCATAGTTGCATAGAGGAGGCAGCACCAGTCCGAGTCAAACCTATGATTACTGGCAAGAATAAACCACCTTGGTAGACCCCTAGCATAATTAGGCTATTCAATAAAATGAAAAAAAAAAAAATCCTACCAAAAAGGAACAAACAAAACAGTGCAAAAAGACAATCACCAGTCTAAATAAACAAATTAGATTTCTGGTCAAATTTGCCAAAGCAAACTATGAGGCAAAGATAAGCCTACCAGTTGAAAGATAACCACAATCCTTTTTTTTTAATTATGTTCATAACCTCAGGAGAAATGTTCAGCAATGTGCCGAGTTATTCATGAATGGCAACACTTACACCCAGCCTGAAACTATAGCAACCCTGCTGGCTGACAAGTTTAGTTATAGTTCACCCCAATCACCTCCTACCACACCCAAAGAAATAACCAACCATCCCCCTGCCTGTCATTACAAGTGATGAGGTTCTTACTGTGCTTGCTAAAGCTAAAACACAGCTCCATGGGTACTGACAGCATTCCAGGATGCTTCTTAAATAGCTTAAAGCAGAATCTATCAGGGACACTAGAAACCCTCTTTAACCAAAACCTCCAGGCAGGCTTCTTTGTTCCAGAGGAATGGAGGATGACAGCAGTGATCCTTCTACACAGGGGCGGCTATCAACTCACGCAGCGAACTACAGATCCATAAGCCTGACCAGTCTTATCTGCAAGGCCATGGAGAGAATTATCATGGACCTGATCAGTAATCACATAGTACCTCTCCAAACATTGGATCAGACCCAATATGGCTTTGTCAAGGAGAGGTCTTGCCTGCTCAATCTGGTAAACTTCTTTGAGAAAGTCACCAGGGTCCCGGGGCCATGGATGAAGGTAAAACAGTACACAACAATTATCTAAACCTGGCCAAAGCTTTCAACACAATCCCCCACTCAAGGATCATAGATAAACATACTGAGTTAGGCATAAACCCCTACATCATCATATGGTTAGCGAACTGGCTCACTGACGGGACAAGTGTTGCCCAGATAGGTAAATCCACTTCTGATAAGACACCTGTTAATAGCAATGCCCCACAGGGCTCAGTGTTGTGACCCCTCATGTTTGGTATATACTTCTCTGAAGTGAAGGCCAATGTTAGGCCTCTGGCTCAACACGTTCACCAATGACTGTGCTGGGAGCAATCAGTGATTCCCCAAATGGTGTTCACATCATACAAACAAGCCTAAAAATGACAAATGACTGGTGCCAAAAATCTTTGTCTCAGACTAAATGCTAAAATGCATAATCATACCCTTCTGTAATTCAGATATCCCTGTATATTATAATATTGGTTGCATACCCCTAAAGGTAGACCCAGTGGTGAGGGACCTAGGGACACAGATAGATAGTAACCTAAATTTTGATCACCAGGTAGCTACCGTAGTGAGGAAATCTTTCTGTGTAGCTGAACTTGTAAGTAAAGGTATGGCATTAAGATCAAAGGAAGTGATAGTGCCATTGTACTTGACCCTCCTCAGGCCCATAATCAAGCACAATGCACCCTTCTGTATGCACCTAACCATGCATTTGCACCAAATGGAGCAGCCCTAGAGGTTTCTCACTAAAAAAATAGAAAGCATAAGACACATGTCTTAAGCAGACCGACTAAAGGCCCTATCCCTTTACTCCATCTCATTCCGTTTATTGAGATGTGACTTATGCCTGACCTACAAGGCATTCTCTGATCCAGTCTTGATGAAAATTTTACATATTCACAAGAAGAATTATTCAAGAGTTACGTGTTCCATAGACCAGAACCTTATTTGTGATTCTAAAAGAACTTGCTGGAGAGGCAAATTCATATCCCAAAGGATACTTTTCTCTGTTCAAAAATAACTTGAATAAATGGATGGAGAACTGTAAATTCACTCCTGGGGTACTGCCCATGTCCCATATGGACAGAGGCAGTATGTAAAATAACTCACGGCTAACACCCATTACCCTGATACTATCCCATCCCATACCTGGGGAATTAAGAAAAATATTGTCATATCCTGGGTATAATTGGCTAGGCTTGTAAAGGCTCTTGTGCCATTAGCCTAATAATCACCTATGAACCCATAAGAACACATATTCTGGCAGTCAGGTATTACTAATGTTTATTTTTATCACTCAAAGTAACATAGGAACAGTGAAGAAGTTTAGCCACAATTAGGGCTATGAGAAAGCCTTTTGCTTCCCAAATGATATTCTGCATAAAACTCCAACACATCTTCTTGGATCAAAGTAGTCCTTCAGGCTTAATCAGTGAAGTATGTTTTGGCTAATATTATCTCACAAGATTGTACTTTGGGGCAGTCTCAAAGGATTCATAATGCTCCGTGCCTAAAGGATTCATAATGCTCCGTGCCATTGTCTAGGCATCTGTAGTACCAATCGATGGGGAAATGAATTGCTTGATGTGATCTAACTGGAACAGGAAACATACTTAAAGGAAGTGATGTTGGAATATTTTATCATTACTATTAATAATGTTATAAAAGTATTTCAAGTCTACCTCAGGAAGACAGAGATCGGTGTTATTCCAATCAATGGTGGACTTGTGGAATACATAGAGAATATATAATTAAAGTTGAGGAAAAGTTAGTAGTTCTTTGTAAATTTATGGCTGTCTGTATTAGGAAATAATATTCTCCAAAAACTATTGAATTAGTGATTCATGGCCTGCTAACTGTATCAGAACTTTCCTAAACTGATACATTTTAAAGGAAAATTTCCTCTGAGCTTCTCAAAACTAGACCAGTGTTGTGAAATCCTCTTCCTGCCTAACTTCCTTAATCATATTACAGAACACACAGAATTTAAAAATTAATTTTTTGGAACATTAAACAACCACTGCTTAGTGTATGTGTTTCCTTCACACTAGATAAATAACAAGTGGTAAACCCAGACCTAATATATACCTAAACATTATGGATTATACTTATCGTCTAACTATTCAGGTTTACAATCCCGAGCACTTGCTGTTCTTTAAGATCAAAGTGAAACTCGAAGCATTTTATTACAATTTCTCTGTACTTTGATATTTGATGTACTTGCATAGTCTTGGGCCCATTTTGCTTTGTGACACTGGGGGCAAGGCCATGACACCAGACTATCTACCCAGACAACAAAGAAACAGTGTAAGTTTATATCCTTAGCTGTCTAAAATGTAAAGTTCAGCTAATGCACAGAGAAGTATATGGCAAGGACAAAATCTATTAGACCAAACATCCTGTCAAGTGATAAGAGTTATCTTTGAAATTTTGAGGTGTGAGTTACACCCTAATCTTGACATATCTCATGTAAGCAGCCTACGTGTTTAGTAACTATTCAAACCACATCAAAAAACGATATTACATAAATGAGTTTGGGCATTATGCTAAAGGAAGCAGGAAGCGATGTTAAACACAGTCCTGCAAAGCTTCAACATTAGTATGGAGGCTATTTCCATGACAACAGCATGATTAAGTCATGTGCAACTGACAGAATTATCACACATAGGCAAGGAAATATTTATGAGACTAGCCACTAAGACTGGTATCTTCATAATATTATTTAGACAAAAGTGGCTGCATATCACCTTTGTAATCCTGTCACAATCCTGTTTGTCCAGGAATGATTAGAATCATTTCTGGGATGTGACTCCTCTGAACCCATACTCTCTACAGTCCCCTCCATTTAGATCAGTCCTTACTTATAAGATGCATTGCATGTAAAGAACCATAATAGACTGGTTTACCCATATATTGCTGCTGTACATGAGTTTAGGGACATAACCCATTACCTTATCATTTTATTATAATGAAACTTTAGAGGACTATGAGAATGTACTTATGACATCTCAGGACATAGGATATATGTTCATGTCTAGACCTGAAAAGTCTGTCTCAAGCCAATAATCTTACAAATAGTAACTGGAGCAGCATAGAGTTTAATATTACAACGACTTCAGTTAGAGCAGGCATCTACCTGCCGTTCGGATCCCAGTATCACACTTCAGCCCATCACACACACACACACACACACACACACACACACACACACACACACACACACACACACACACACACACACACACACACACACACACACACACACACAAACACACACTTCATTTTTATACATAGAAAAGTCAGTTGCAACAAAT